>NW_019416683.1:98436-317807 GCF_000390285.2 Anoplophora glabripennis | reverse complement strand
TCCGGGCGTTGGAACTTGGATTCGAAAGATAGTCGAAATCTGAAGTTCGCTCGTTCAGATTATACGACAGTACCAAATTAAAAAAGTATGTAGATTCCAGTGCAAATGTAATAACGTGTACAAAAAATTGTCTATTCCTTTGTCTATTTCGTTATTTTTAAATCTAAGATTAAAAGTTACAGAAATTTTTTGTTTAATACTCCGACTGTATTTTTATGCTACTGAAAATTCTTTGAAATGAGTTTTTCTACATATAACACTTATCTTTTACAGTTTTCGAGATATAAAGTATCATATGCACTCTTAGTAAAAGTATTTATCTGCATTTTATCAGCATTTGCAAAATTTAGTTTTTAACATATTTGTACAAACAAGAAAATAGTGTCAGTTTCTCTAGAGGAGTATTAACTTTATCTAGAAAAAAAAGAAGAAAAACTGGAATTATTTTTATAATCTTTTATTAACCCACCATATAACAATTATTTTGACATGTTTTTGATATATCCACAAAACGTTTATCTTAATTTTAACTGTCTGGATTGTTAATTCCACATTATTAATTTTTATTCAAATATTGTCGGTAATAGGTTTTTTAATGCAAACAAGCAATGAGTGTTATGAAATAAATATCTGTGGTAAAAGTTTTTATGCATTATTTTGGACTGTATTTAATCTTAAAGAATATAAAGGATTTGACGTATTTCACCTGTCAAACAAAAAAGATTGACAGTATCAAATTCGGGAACAAATGAAATGACCACACTTGCAGTGTGAACTTGAAAAAACTGCATTTTCTATGATATATTTTTTTCAGTTTAGCGCTCTATATTTTTGTCATTGAAAATGCATTGAAAAGAGCTTTGTGGTGATATGTAACACATATCTTTTATAGCTTTCGGGATATAAATATTTTATGTCTTTCGAAGTAGGCATAGAAGAACTCTACCAGCTTGGCTTCTACTTATTGTACACTTACACAATATGGTACAGAAATTTATTTTTTCGAGATATTTTTTTCACGTTTTGTACAATTGACACTACTTGCTTCGACTGTTTATAGAAAATATATTGATTTTTTATAGATTTTATTTTCTATTGCTATTACGTTTAAAGATAAATACTCTTATACCTCGAAAATTATAAAAGATAAATGTCGTGTGTATCTTTGAACAGTTATTTCAAGCTTTTTTTAATAAATATGTGGGGGTGCGCTTTTGTTTCTATCCCGGAAGTGTAGTAAAACTTTTTATCTCACAAAATATTGATAAAATTGGCGGGGGAAGGAGAGGTACCAGCTGGTTTTTGGTCTATATAAGTCATCTTGGAAATGGTGGACAATCCAGCGTTTGGGTAGGTGTGAAATGATCTTGACTTGACCTAAATGTGACCTTGTAGGGCTAAGCTATCCCTGAATTCAGAAGTCAAAAACTATAACAAATTGAAATGCAAATTTCCGATTATTTTATCGAACAGACTACAACATTGTTTATTCAGTTATTGTTAATAATTTTTCAAGCTTTTTTTCATTAATAGTTTAATATTGTAACATGTATTTCTCAATATTTATGGATAATATTGTTTAAATTAATATTTTTACACAAAGGAGTGCTAAATAACCATAAATTTTCAGAAAAGGGGCCAAAAATTACAATTAAAAAAATACCTATATTCGAGATACCGGAAAAATTCATCATTTTATCTTCAACATTGAACTACAAAATCCCTTTTTTATTTTTTCTTTAGCCATTATTTATAAAAAAAAATACGAATTTTGAAAAAATAATTTTTCGAATAATGTTTTCTTTTTCAATTGCATTTTTTATTAAAATATTTTTTTTTTCAAAACTATTTACATACATATATCATTCGATTTCTCGGTAAATTTTACCCCAGTTTTGATATAAATGTGTTGTTTTCGTTAATAAATAGAGACAAAAGGTTCCAAGTTGGCAAAGTCCCAATTCGCACTAGTGTGACCTTTAAGGTTCCCCCCCCCCCAAGGTCACAACCTTTGAGGGTTAATAAATGTTAAATATATTATTTAGTAAATAAATACATAACGTCAAATAACGAAGTATATCTGATTGCCCACCATTTCCTGGACGCCCTGTATAAATAGATCAACGAAGCATTCGCAAACAGATAAATTCAAACGCGCATTTAAATAAAGACAATAAAGTCTACATGCCAATGTTTCCCTGTTAGTTAATGTTACCAGAGATAAACACCGTGCTTGTTATCGTACCATACTTAATTATTGTTATCGTCGCTACCAGGAATTGGTAAGGAAGTTAAATAGCAAATTTCGAGTTATATTGTAATTAGATATCGATTAATGCACGCCAGTACTTCGTATTGTATGTTTTTTCTTTGACGCGAAGTAGATATTGAAAAGCTAATTTGCCTCAAATGTGAGCTTGTCGTTTGTGAAAAAGTTTGTTTGTGGAATTTACTTCGGAATACTCCCAACACTAGTTCTTACTGCCGCTAGCTTAAGGAGGTATATCGGGGTCCGAGGGAAGTAAGGAGCGCAGGGGGGGTCCTATGCTTTTCTTATGGGACTAAAACCCGCTGCCAATTTGAAAAAATTAAATTCTATTGAAATTATTTGCGATAAACATTATCTATATAGCAAAGAAATTTACTCATATGCACATAGCATACATATTGACTAATTAACAACATCAAAATATCATATTTAAGTAGTTTTAAATTATATTTAATGAACGCATAAAGACTATGTAGATGTGGCAACAGCGCTAATAATTGACTAGCAGTAGTACACACTGCGAAACTACAGACCTCGGACATTGAAGATATTGCTCGTCGAATTCGGGTAAAGATGCGTACGCGTTCAAAAATGTATTGTGTGTAAACTATGTACAATATAATTATTATATATAGCAAATGTATCGTATTATCCTTGCGAAGATTTGTATCCTTTATTTAAAATCCGTAAATCATGTGAACTGGTAAAATAACGAGAAAATAATTATGTTAATTTAGTTCTAAAGAAATGAAATGACACTCGCGCCCATCTCTCGTCCAAATCAAAGAAAATGTTGGATACAATTTTGAAGGTTCTGTGATAGAAATTACATAATTACTCACTGTTCGTATTTTTAATCTCTATTTTAGTAATGTTACAAAAGTTTTGCAACTATAACTAATATTTTAGATATAAAGTTTGCTGAGAAATATTTATGTTCCTTTGTTATTTCGTATAAATGCTTTAATCTCAAGTATTACTAATTATATTAATCAAGTAAAGAAAACTTTATGTAACCTTAAATATTGCTGGGTAAGGATTACGATATTTTTATAAACCATTAAATATATTAAAAGGTTTTATCAACTGTATTTTTTGTTCCAATAAATGTATCACAGCTTCCTAGTCATTTTTAATTAATCTAGTTTTTTAAAAACATTACAAAAAATCATCTGTTGTGGATAATTTATTGTTGATAACAATGTACATGGGATTTAGGAAAAATGTATATGTTTGAAATCAATTTCGAGTTTATCAAGTCTTTCAAATGTATTCCCTCCTTGCTGTCAGCTGATTGCGACGTTGCCACATTAATTCTCAAGTCAGACAGAAATGCTATTATTGGTTTCTGTTTCTAATTAATACAGATGTACTATGTTCAAAACTTACATTAGTTTTGCATAAAAAATAAGATAATACTGTGTATTATCTATGGAAAAGTTTTGTTTCACAATTTCTACATATTTTTTCTCAGTTATGGGCAAAAAAGAGTCGCACCGTCCATCTTCGCCATATAAACCTGTGTTAAAATGAACAACTTTCAACAACAATATCTCAAAATCTAGAGTAAAAAAATTTACAAAAAAATATGACGCACAGAGGGAGCACTGGATAATACGCTATATAAATTTTAAGTACATCTGTGCATTTGAGTAAACCCGATATACCTCCTTAAGCACCCTTGTTACAACAAGGGGTGAAAAACTGTGGATAAAACGTCATAACTAGTCCGAGTTTTTAACACAATCAAATTGATACTTTTTTATAGTTATTATTGCGAAACTGGGCCGGTTCTGAGGGGGTAATAGACGCTCAGAGAAGTGCTGAAAAATGTATAATGCGCGTTAATACCAGCAATGCAAATTTTATATAAATTTTCAGTAACTATGCATATTCAAACAGCCAGAGAAAAAATTGATGATGATAATGATTAGCTGATAATTATTGTTAATTTATTCATTTATTAAATTTAAGGGTTACTGACATATATTTTTGCTAAATGTTCTTAAATTAAATTCATTAATATTTCTTGAATATACTTACAATTAAAAATTATCAAATTTCATCCCGTCCATGGATGAATTTGAAAAGAAGGAAAATTTGTTTATTTTTCATTTTATGAAAAAGTCGTTGGTGTAAAAAAATTCCACTTCTATTCAAATGTACAAAAATGTAGTTTTGAGGAATCAATATATACAGAGTGCTCTCTGCAAAGACATTATTTGAAATATGTTGATTTTATCGTTGGAACCCAATAATGCATACGTCAATTAAACAGCACATAAATCGTTGTTATTAAAACGAATAGACGTTTCATTTTTAAAAACCTAGATTCGCCTACTTTGTTCGTTAATAGTCGAAATGCTCCTAAAGTTTAACACTAATATTCTATAATATAGTGTAAGATTGAGATACGTCATTTTGTCACAACATACAAAGAGCTATTAGAAGTTATAATGGTATAGTATAGAGCAGGGGTCGGCAAATAATTTTAGGTGGGTTCCGGATACTTTTGAAAATTTTTAACGAAGTCCACAAAAAAAGCTCACATTCCTTAGTAATTTTTTATTTTAATGTGCACTCACAAATTTAATCTACCTACTAACCATTAAGAACTCAAATCAATCACGCAATTGTAGTAGAAATGATAAGGGTGGTACTCAAACGTATTATTATCAATAGAAAACTATTTTTTAAATAATTTCATTGAGTAATTTATACTTTAAAAAAATTTTTGGGAGTCCATTATTTTACCTTAGTCCGCCAGTTACCGACCCTTGGTATAGAGTATAATATTATTTATTTAGGTAAAATGTTGAGATACCCATTTTCATCTTAATAGCGAGGAAATGATCAATCCTTTTCCAGAAATTATATACGGGGTGTGTCCATACCGTCTTAACCTAAGTGTCAATAAAAAACTTAAATTAAAATGTTGGCATTTACTGAAATGTTCCTGTATGCAAAAATTTAACAGGCTTTTTAATATCCATAATTTTATTGAGAAAACTTATTGACAATAAAATGTTCTTATACCAGATCTGATAATTAGCTCTCTTTGATATCTTTATTTCGATAAATTATTGAATTGCAAAATCTTGTAATATTTGTTTCCGACAAAAATTATACTTAGAGACCGACACAAATAAGTTTGCATCTGAGACAGTTTACCATAAAAAATTATCAGTTTTATTGTGTCAAAAAGTCAGACCTGCTGTTATAACGTTTTCTCTACTCTTTTTCACCTCGTTTGAACTTTGAAGTCTTAAGGGTGCTAAGGCCAGCGGTCGTACTCTGCCAGACATTATATTTTCTTTACAGCAGTTTTAGTTGCTGAAATACCATAAGCAAAATTGTTGTTAGTTCTTCATCTACTTCTAGATATTATTGGCATGATGCCGTCTTATTATTTCTGTAATTTTTTTAATACGTAAATAATGTTAGCATGTTTGTCATCCACTTAGGTTTACAAACTGTGTCAGTTTAAGTGCAGGAAAATTAGTTAGTCATTATTAGATAATAATATACCGGGTGGGCGAAGAAAAAGGTTCCACCTAAATAAAGAGACGTCAATACAATTTTATACTTTAATTCAGGATTTTCAACAAACATTTTGATCTGTCAAATGTAGTAACAACTTTGAGCGTCTAGATTTCTTTCTCTTCTCTTCATTCACTGATTTGAAATATTTCTTTTCTCGTAGCGCTACAATGTAGTAGAAGTTAGTTCGTGACACATAATTGCGATATTCCCAGCAATTTGTGAGACGAATTAAGTATATCCACACGAATAAAACGTAATTGCAGAGGTATGAAGTATTAATAGCAATTACACTATGTTTGATGCAAATCTATGATCAAATAGTTGCTTGTTTACATGCGTTTGTTATTGAAATAATTCATTGATGATAAATGAGATGATGCTAATGGAGACTGTTGCATTATAGTCGCTTCAAACAGAATTTTAAATGATGAAGACCCAAAAAATGTACTAATTTTTTACAGAATCTTAGTACACTTTCAAATTATGGGTCAAATATTGTTTCTCTTAAAGTAAAACTAAAGGATTTTAGGTGCTTGACCAAGTACTGCTTTTGCATAATGAATATACAAGGTGTAACTTTAAATGGGGGTAAATTTTTTAGGAGTAATGGTATGTGTTACCCAGAATACTAACCTGGTGGCCAAATGAAAACGAAACAGAGCCATTTTCAGGAACTGCGTCAAGATTGTAGAAAAACGCTCAGACCCGTCGATTTTAGACTAAAGGGGAACATTCTTTGCTGGTATTTTTGACTCCGCCACTTTCACCACCAAGCAAGGATAAAGCATCACCCTAAATTATTTAAATGGCATCGGGGGTTGAGTAATATTTATTTTGAAAGCTCTTACAATTCTCTTTACAGCATACTTTAAATTTTATAATTCCGCCCAATACTTATGAAGAATTTTGATTTTAAAGTTGAAACTTATGTATGTAGTAACCGTAAAAATGTCAGTCATTCGAGTTAAGTACGCCAATGGTATACATTTAGTATTTCTTGCGTTATATTTGTTTTTGGCGATTTGTTATCACTTTCGTAAAAAAATACAATTGTAAAAAACAGAAATGAATGCTATACACATACAATGAACGTAAAATTAGTGGATTTTTTTCAAAGTATTGGCCGGAATTATAAAATTTAAAGTCTGTTATAAAGAGAATTGTAAGAGCTTTCAAAAGAAATATTACTCAACCCCCAATGCCATTTAAATATTTTGGGGTGATGCTTACCCTTGCTTGGGGGTTAAAGTGGCGAGGTCAAAAATATCAGCAAAGAATGTCCCCCTTTAATCTAAAATCGACGGGTCTGAGCGTTTTTCTACAATCTTGACGCAGTTCCTGAAAATGGCTCTGTTTCATTTGGCCAACCTGTATATTTTTTTAAATCAAATTATTGTCGAATTATAACTCTTGTTTAAACTGCATTTCAATTCTTGTCTACGCCGTTACTGGGCAGCCCTCCCGAACTCGGTTGTACCTACGCGCTTATCAGTGTTGCCTGTTGTTGCCTTTTTAATCCAATTGTATGAAATTAACAGAGTGGCAGAGCGAAATTGTAATAGATAATAATTTTGTAATACTTAATAGATTGATTTTATTTGTCTCTTTGATGTCAATTCTAACGAAGCGTCGAACATTAATCAAATTTTGGACGCTTTTTCTAAAAAAATTAATATTTTGTGCTATATTTATTAAATATTAATTAATATTGCTATGTGATTAGGCATACGTTACTAATTGTAGACAAATCTAATTGTTTAAAAATAATTATTTTTGCCGCTTTATAAAATATACATATTAAAAAATAAATAAAAATACTTACTAAAAAGTGTTTGTTGTTATCTTTTTAAAGCACTGTGTTTAGTTTGTGAATCTCAGTGTCAATAACCCGTGACATAGACCTAGTTTAGGTAAACTATATAATAACAATCCACTTGATGGCACCAATGCATTGCAAGTTTGCCAAGTTATGTGTCGAGAAAACTATTTAGAATGAAAACTCGATTTTTAAAGTTAATGCAGCAGTTAAAACCTGTTGTATGTTAGGGTTGTGGGTTTAAAATGTGGTAACTGGTTTTTAGAGCGAATTAAAATTTGTTTAATTTATTTAATCTCAGGTACATAACTATAGGAGTAGTCCTCAGTGGCGCCTAAAATATAGTGTAGAAGGTTTCTTTTTTCCTTTTTGAAGTCAGTTTTATAGAAAGTGGAAAAATAATGCTATGGATTTTTTTTGTATATCTAGTAGATCGCGTAGATCGCCGACAATTCGAATTAAATCAATTATTGGGTTTAAAATGGTTCTTCATGGAATGCACTAGGAATTATAGTGATATGTGATCGTGTGTAGTAAAGCGTTAAACCGGAAAACTATTTCGATGTGTAACTATGGATTAGTTTCGAAAATAGATGCCAGTGAAAATAATAAGATTTCCACTCCATAATAGATTTTAATTTTATAATGCTCGTGTGGGCACAACTATTCAAATAAGTATAAGTGCCGTTTCCTTAATGAGTGGCATAAATCCTGGCCTAGATTTTTCCTTGTTTCATTGCATATTCGTGGCGCTGAAGTTAAGACGGCGGTTTTATTTTTTTATATATAACCCAGTAATTTATTCTGTTTGGTAGCTTAATGCTTTCGTTTTGCTGATCTAGATATGCCTTATTTTATATGTGCATGCATTTAATCTGTTTTAATGAGACCGTATCTTAAAAAAATATGTATAATATACAGGATGTTCCTTGAAAATGGTGATAGAGGGCATGAAAATGAGCAACTTTTATTAAGCAACTGATGGTATAAATGCTTCTGTTTTCGGGAAATTAAGAAAATTAACCATAAACGTAATCCGACCCTGTGCATCTTGTGCACGTGCATTGTGTGTTGCAGTATTAATTAGCCGGCGTATAAAATGTTTTCTGATCAGGAACTAGCCAAATTGGTGTTAATCATTACTATTTCTTGAAAAATACTGTCTTCCTTGTACATCTTAATAATGAATTACCTGCACTTTTAAATGTCCCAGATTGAACTCTGATTGTGGTGCAAACTTCGTGCAGAACTTGCAGAGTGCCAAAACATTTAAACTAATGCGCTGATAACATCTGGCTTGAACAACAGTATCTAGATTCTAGCCAGCTCAAATACGTGTGCTATGAAAATTGAAATTTCCGTAAATGCTGCCTCATTCGTGAAAAGAATGAATGCCAGCAAATCAGGATTGTTAGCGTGTTCTCTCAAAACTCATCTGCAAAATGTTAATCTGGATTAGAATATGCCTCAACATACAGATGAAGAGCCTCAAGTCTACTACCATTGGCACGTCCATACATAAAATGCATGTCTGCTATTTCTGCAACAGCATTATTACAGAAATTGCAAAGAATATGACAATACACCTGAATCTCCACTTATGAATTATCTCATTTATCGTCGCCAAATTTAAATCGTGCAAACTTATTACGTAACACCCTATATCAAATTTATGTCGACTTGGTCAACCCCTTTTAAAGATATAAAAGAAAACGGATTTTTTTGTATGGAAACTTGAACACGCTGTATCTTGGAAATGAAGCTATTTGGGACACATGTCCGTATAAACATTTTTACTTATTTTGTATTTTTCTTTTTTAACATCCTCTGTATGAAATATTTTGCAGATATGCGTTTATTTATTCAACCGGAAATAATTTATCAACACAATTTATTATGCGCGAATTTATCAGCGTTTTACACACCATATACAAGGTGTGGCGAGTATTATCTACAAAAATTAAACTACAGCCTCCTAACGATGTTTGTAATAGAAAAGACTTATAGAAAAAGTTCTATTTTTGCGTTTTTTTTTTGTAATTTACATAAAGTTCAATTATGGATTAAAATATTTTCTCTGCGGCGTAAACAAATCGTCGTTGAAAGATAGAAAGATACATCGCAATTTTTGGGGAATTTTTCAATGCAAAATTACAAACTAAGAAAATTAGATATTTAAAAAAACTGATATTTTCTTATTATAATAATTAATAGTAATTACTATCTTAAATGCATTGTTGTTACTGCAAGAGTTCGCAAACAGAATCACATCCGTAAGCATCTGTAGTTGCCAACTGCGTGCACTAAACAAACTCCATAAAAAATTTCCCAAACTCCAGGTATTTCCCTAATTGTGTCAGCAGCTTCAAGTATACGGTTTCGCAATTGTTCCACCGTAGCAATTGGAGTATTGTAAACCAATGACTTCAAATGGCTCTAAAGGTAAAAGTCCATTGGAGTTAGATCGGGTGACCGAGGTGGCCACGGTACAGGACCAAAGCGTCCAATCCATCACTGAGGACTACTGTGTGGAGGAGTCCTGTCTTGAAGATAAAATCTTCTAATGCCACATCGTCCAATAATTCAGGCAACCGGTTCTCCAAAAAGTCAGCATATGTTGGTCCATTTAGTCGCTCTTCAAAGAAATAGGGACCCACAAGTACATTGTCTATTATGCCAGCCTAAACATTTACCGAGAACCGATCTTGAAAATGAGTTTCCTTAATCGCGTGAGGATTTTCATCGGCCCATATGTGCATATTATGGAATTTCACTTCATCACGGGTAAATGTCGTCTCATCTGTTACACAAACATAAGCAGGAAATTTTACTTGATTGGAACATTGCTGTAAAAACCATCTGCAAGAACGCATTCGTTGATCACAATCCGGTGGTAAAATCTGTTGAACTGGTTACAGATGACAGGGGTGCAACAGCTGGCGCGTTAAGATGCGATGTACGGTACGAGATGAGGTTTCTACTTGCTGTACGAGTCGTCGAGTACTAATTGTGGGGTCTCCGTCAATATTTTTCAACATTGCATCTTCAACATTAAGGTTCACTTGCTGACCACGAGCTTCTCCTCGAGGACTTCCCGTATCTCGCAACCGCTGAACGCACTGTAGGATTGTATTTGCACAAGGGGGATGACGTTGTGTCCATCGTTTCTGGTACAACCTAGTCGCGGTGAGCGCATTTTCTCCGGCTGCACCATACACTAACGCCATATCGATACGTTCGGAAATAGTAAATGCATTGTTTTCTCGGTTCATTGTAAAATTAGTTTGTGCACAAACTAAAAAATTAAGCAAAGTAAAAAATAAGAATCTTGTTTTTAATATAATCGGCCCGCTATTCTTATTTTTTACTTCTTTATAAAAATTACACTGTTACTATCGTGGAATTAGAAAATAAAAACTTTTGTCTGGAATCTTTCACTTTTTAACACTGATGGGTCGATGGACGATGCTTAATATTTAATAATTAAGTGAATAATGAATTTAATACAAATACAAAATCGGTTGACTGCACAAATTTTTTGACAATGTAACCTTACCTTCTTTTAGTATTACTAATATTAGATTATATCGACTTAAATTATAAGGTTGTATCTAGGGTCGTATAAAAACGTTTCCAAAGTTTTCAATAAATAACACAGGGACGGCCTTCATTTTCGTTGAATAAATTAACTTTAATTTACAAAGAAAATAGAACTTTTTCGTATAAGACTTTTCTATTATAAATATCATCAGCAAGCTGTAGTTTAATTTTTATAGATTATACACGCCACACCCTGTATAGACATTGCTATGGAGTCTACTTTTTATTTCAATTTAATGTTGACATATCCTTTCGCTTATTTGGTTGGAAACTCCTTCCGCCAGACTCCTTTTTTATGTGCTCTGTGACTTCTGTGTTATATTCCCGCAAGGTATAATAAGATCGCGCTCCCACAAATCTTCCCGGTTTAATCAAACATAGTGTTTTTCAATTTGTTCAAAACTTCCCCAGATACTCGTAATGGAATATATTAGAGCACCCCTTCCTTCCGGATAACCAGAAGGAAATTGATCAAAAATGGGTCAGATATCAAACCGTAATAGACTAGGTGTGTTTTTAACCCCACATTATACAGAGTGTCCCACTAAAGCCCACGTCGGTATACAAATGTATATATCATTGAACTTATGAACTTCTTTCGAGATACAAAATTAAAACAATTCTGGAAAAAACAAAGAAAGGGTTACAGTGTAAAATGTGACCCTCTGTGTGCATTATAGGCAATGAAAACAAAGATAAACTGTCTGCGTTTACGATGGTAATATATTTATGGGGCTGCAGCGTATCGATTTGAGGCGACCTCTAGATGGCAACTTGCCTAAAATCGTGTGACAGTTTAACCCCGTTTAGCCTTGATATCTGGTGTGCGCCAGGTTGGCAATTGTTTCCGTGTTTTCGACAGTTTTATTTTCGGGTTTTGCGTGTCACGTGGTCGCTGCTTTGTCGACAAATTTAAAAAAAAATAAATGGCGTGAAATGGTGAAAATACTAATTAAATCGGCCAATAAATCCCTTTTTTACAAGGATGTTTCCATTTGAAATAGGCCACACTGTATTATGGTTTTCTAGGTCTGCTGCAATTATGATGAGCTAGTTGGCGATACATAGCCTACTACGATTTTGTAGTAATGATTTTTAAGAAAATTGTTTGTTCATTTACTTAAAACGCCTATATCTTAAATTTTATTGTTTTATAATACAAAATATTTTTTATGCAGATTTAATATTTTATTTTTTTCATCTTTATATATTTTCAAAATTTTAGATTTTTAAACTGAAAAGGAAACTTAATAAAAAACTGTAACTGTTCAAAAAAAAATATTTCAGTATGGGCGTTTTTAAGTAATGCTGACTGAGACTGTTTAACCAGATTTTTTATGAATGAATTGAGAAAATGTTTTATTGAGCAAAATGAAAGACACTAATTATAAAAATATATATTATGTACTGAGGTAGGCAGATAGGTATTTATAATTTTGGTTCTTTTGAAATAAATCTACTACAATTGTTCAAATTTTTGAAAATGGCTGTATAATGTTCCATTTAATTTATTTAGAATATATCACTGAAAATATCATGACACATATATCTTAACAGGTTATTGCCTTAACTAGTGTTGATAGCATTTAAACTCAAGTTGTGAAACCGAATCTAACTTATTTAAATTTAATGAAGTTGTTAACACGGAAAGATTTATTACTAATAAAACCGCTGTGGGTAATAAAAATCATAGAAGATGGCAAAGTTAAGCTATTTTTGTTTCTGTTTTTACCAAATTTAAACTTATCTATGAAGTATAGCAAAAAGGGCCGCATAAAACAATAAAAGGGCTGGCTATTTTTGCTATTGTTGCACGAAGTAAATTCCTCAAGAAATTCTCTAACAACGCAATGTGTATATTTATCATAAGAATTTGATGTATCTATTTCTTTCTTACGCACTATGGCAGCTTGTAGTTAAGCCAAAGTGGTATTCTACTTTCCTTTAAATTTATTAATAGAAATCATTTTATTTCATCAAGAGCATGACTCCTATTTCGTAATAAATTTGATAAACATTGTTATTAATATGAACATGGGAAAACCGCGCGTACGATGTATACAATTAAAATAGAACTTACAAAATGTGAATGCATGCAGCTAATATATACCCAGTATATTAAATGATAGATGTTTGAGTGCAATAATTATAAATTGTTATGCCTAGAAACGGAATTTAGTAATTACGTTTTAAAATATTCGATATTTGGTGGATTAGTTTTTGAAAAACGACTTATTTAAACTTTTCTCTAGCCCAAGTTGTTTCATTTAGCCGTCAGAGGGTGTTAAACTCGGCAAAAACTTTAGTTTTTGTCCAAATAACTTTGGAAATGTTTTGTTGCCCGACATAATTTCAAACCCATAAAATGTAGTGGTTATTGAAAATGTAAGAAATCTGAATTTTTCACCACTAAAGTACCATTTCTGTATGATATACGACAAAATGTCAGTAAGAAAAGTTTCTCAAAAGATAAACCGAATAGTGGAATAGTGCACAACTTCAGTAGACTTAGGCCTTCTCTGATTTTTTGCTTGCTTTTAGGATTTTTCGCTAAATAAGTACGTAAAAATCATTTCAAAATAAAACAAAATACCTCAAACTAGTTGTGGTACATAAAATAATTTCGGGATGTATCACAATTCATCAAAACCATTTCAAAATCTGTCAAAGTGCCCCTATTTTTTATAAGAACAAAGACTAAATTAGATCAAATCACATTCAAAATACGTAAAAATGCCAAAATACATTAAAATCAAAAATACGTCGTAAACTTCTAAAAACCTTTGAGTTGTGTCAAAATACTTCAAAAACCTTCGAATTTATAAATACCTCAGAGGCGAAAGGTTATTCAATAGGGTTTAAATGTGAATGACTCTGGGTACTAAAGGTTAATGGTTCGGAGACCAAAGATCAATTATTCAGGAGTTAAATGTCAATGACCCCGGGGCCAAATGTCAATGACCCCGATAAAAATATGTCGGAAACTTCTAAAAACTTTGAAATGTGTCAACATACCTCAAAAAAACCTACAAATTAATAAATACCTTAGAGGCGAATAATTATTCAGTGGGGTTTAAATTTAAGTCAATGACTCTGGGCGCTAAAGGTTAATGGTTCGGAGCCCAAAGATCAATGATCTAAATGTTAATGATCAATGTGCTAAATGTCAATGACTCCGGGGCCAAAAGTCAATGACTCCGGTAAAAATACGTCTGAAACTTCTAAAAACTTTGAAAAGTGTCAAAATACCTCAAAAACCTACAAATTTATAGAAATACTTCGAAGGCGAGAGGTTATTCATTTGGGTTTAAATGCCAGCGATCCTCGGCCCAAAAATTGACGGATCGGGGACCAAAGATCAATGATTCAGGAGCTAAATGTCAATGACTCCGGAGTCAAAAGTCAATGACTCCAGTACCAAAGGCCAATGATTATGGCGCCATTTTTCAATGATCTCAGGTGTCTAAGGAGTCGAACTTTACTTCCTCTGTCATTACCCTTTGACAGTCAGTCATTAATCTATTAAGTTATTTGAAAAAACTGGAGGTTTCACTAAGGTTTTTGAGATATTTTAATTTACAAATGTCTAGCGTGTTTCCTGGTACGTTAAACGATTTGTATAAGACGCAAAAAATATTAAAAAAGGCTATTCAGCTCTGAGAAATTTTGCAGTTTGAGAAACTCTTCTTAATAATATTCTGTAATATCTCGCACAGAAATGGAACTTTACTGGTGAATTAGCTTTGTCTAAACTTCCAAAGGAATGGTGAATTTTATGGATTTGAAATCATGTCACATTCTGTTACACAAACGAGCAGAGCAGAATCCCAGGAGGTCATTTTCCAATACCAAATGTCTTTTTGTCTTTTAGAATAGTCGTTTCGCCTGTATAATTATGCGTTTATTTAGGTAATTTATTATTGCATCGCAGTTTAGAAGGGCTGCGCTCAATTTATACACCCACGTATTTAAATAGTAAACAATTCTAAAACTATCCTCGATTGCATCTGCTTGATAAACAACACCACTAGAAACTCGACACTGCCCGTGGGTGTTGAATAAATATAGTTATCCGTTTATTATAAGCCATGTAGTATTAAATCACTGCATTCGCCGGGCGAGACTCTGCGGTATTTGTTTTTATTGAATTCTCGCAGTTCCAGGCACATTGTACCCCTGTATGGTCAATATCAGTTGTCTATTTCGGACGAACATATGTGTACCCGTTCTTTCACACAGTTGCCGACAGCCGACAATGTCATTTTGACACGCAGACTTCGAGTTTTGCGATTATTCTTCGGGTATGGGATTTCGCTAAAAACTATATTCGTAGACAAAAAGCTAGATCATTGTCTAAAATCTCCAGAACAAAAATTTTTTAGTAAGTGCACCGAAGTTGGAAAATAGGGATAACATTTTGCCCTTGTTGTTCTCGGGCTATGTTCTGTGGTAGCGAACTCGCTATCAAAATCCTTAGGCTTGTCCTGATGTTTATTTCGGTTCTTGCTGATGGTTTTAAGACTGCGGACGGAATCGCTCCTCATAGGGTGATTCTTTTCATTGTTCCCAATTGCCTCTGTAGCTGGTCGCATCTAATGATTTCAAACGTTTCGTCGTTCTTCACTGTCGACATTTTCCGCCATAAGTTTCGCCGTGACCGGCCTGTAAAGTGACTTAATGGGTGTAGCTTCAGGTACACAGTACACAGGTACAGGTCTTGTTATTCATTGCGTGACTGGTAATTTTGTTGAAAAATGTCGAGATTTTAGTTCGCAGGTATAATACGCTGAGATGTTTATTACGTGAATAGTTTGAAAACAAATATATCTAATATATCATTACTTTTTTATGTCAAATATAGTCTTCTCATTTTTTCTAAAGATGAGTCAATTAAATAAAGAACATATATGCATGTTGTCGTCGGTCAGCTAAGTACTGGGAGATAAAATTTTGGATTATACCTATTGTTTGTATTATTTTTAAAACCTGATTTGCTTTTTTAAATTTAACGATTTATAATACAGTTGCCACTTTCGCATAAAAACGCAAAACGCGTGAAATATACTGAAAAAAATTTGCATGTTCTTTATTAAAACTGACTATTCTGAAACACAATTGATGCTTTCTGAAATAAAGGATTGATTAATTCTGTTTTTGTTATGGAAAATCTGAAACAGTTAAATCTTTTTTCAATCTCTTCTATCTAAAAACTTACGTTTTGTGAAATTGGGAATCACTGGTTGCTAAATATGATTGACCTTCTATTCAACATCAATTAGAAAGTTTTTACTTTTTTAAGCTGTCATTGCGTCACTATATCATCGTTAATGTCTTCATAAATATTACAAGATTTGGTAATAGTGGTTTTCTCAACGATATCTTACGTTAATTGCCCTATTTTAATACACGTGTAAAAAAAATTAAATATTGAGAGCTCTACAGAACTAACAGAGAAAGTCGTAGTCATAACAACATTTTTTAGCTTTGCATGATTTTTATTTAGCATAAAACGTGTAAAGGACCTTAGAAAGACGATGAATTAATATGAATTGGAGTGTCGTTGATGACAGCAACCACGTAATAGGAACAATGGATTATCTCGACTTATTTTTTGATTATTGAACTGTAAATAATTTAAGTACGCAATAGTTCATCAGGTAATTCCCTTGCTATTATAGGCTATTGATTATATATAAAAAACATTGTTAAAGGGAACTATGACGTTCAATCTATTTTATTGCTTGAATCGTTCAAAGGGTCATTTTAGATGGAATTGGAAATTGGAGATAGGGGTGAAATGCACCCCTTTCAGTTTTTTAATTGTAGGTCGAAGCAAAATTTCGCTATAGTTCTAAGTTGTGAAAATCTTTATTTATTATTAACAAATAAAACTTTTGAAATAATTTTTTAATAAGTAAAGAACCAATTTGTAGTTAAAAATAATAAGAAATATAATCATTATTATGTTTGACTGGTTTAACTCAAAATCAACTTTTGAAAACGCATCATTTTGAAGGGAATCTCATCTAGTTCTTTTGTACAATTTTCTTTGCCTACTTCTAAAAATAGTCAAAAAGTAAAAAAAAAATCTTATTTTTTGCTTTTTTTTTAAATTGTTTATTAACGATTTTTTGCATAAAATTTTTCTTTTAAATTTTTGAATTAAACCAATTCGATGGGAAATTCAATTCTCTACAAAAATTTTCCTATGAATTATACCGAAATTTTGGTTCGTTTTCGTGCTATATATTTAAAAAACTGCATAAGTGCATTTTCACCTCTATCTTCAATTTCAACCCTCTAATTTAATAGCACCTCGCGGTTTTTTAATTTTTAATGACCCTTCGAACAAGTCATGTGACGAAAATCCTTAAACGTCTTATTTCCTTCCTTTTTTTGCAAAAAATGAGAATTAAAACGTATAAGGGAACGCTACGAAAATCGAAAAATAGGTTAATTTTAAGTTTGACCGGCCATATATCAGTTAATTTTCATCCAAAAATACTTTACAACCTCTTATTTACTTTTTTTATGAAGCAATGCCTACACCTATCTTTACTCGAAAAAAACTAGAGGCAAAACAGTAAAAAAAATATAATTTGTTTGCATAAAATTTTTCCTTTTACATTTTTTAAATAAGCCATTTCGATGAGAAATTCAATTCTCTAAATAATTTTTTCTATGAACTATAGCGAAATTTTGCTTCGTTTTTGAGCTACAATTAAAAAACTGAAAGGGGTGCATTTTAACCCCTATCTTCAATTTCCACCCTCTAATTTAATAGCACTCCGCGGTTTTTTCATCTAAAATGACCATTTGAACGATTCATGTAATAAAATATCTTGAACGTCATAATTCCTTTTAAAATCTTATAATCAATAGTCTACTATTACATTTTATTGTGGATGGTAATTAAAATATTTAATGTATGAACATAGAACCTTTTTTAGTTATATTAATAAACCTAGTTTTCCGATACTATTTCCGGATTTCGTCGTAATTATCGTATAAGTAACGTTTTGAATAGAAGTAGACAATTATGTTTGCGTGATAAATGTATTTTTTTGTGATTGACCAAAAATGACACTGCAAACCTTCATCAGAAAGATTTATAGTTCACTTTGAAACTATGATCTATATTAAGATATTCTTATTCCTGATTCATTGAATGGCTTGGCGATTTCCCAAATAAATAATGGAAATTGTCGGGCTCGGGAAAGCTTATATTTACACGGAAAAAATATATGTATTTTAAAAATGTACCCAAGAGATATTGTTGACATGTTGTTAGTCATTAGATTCGGTAAATTTGCCCTAACTTGAATAATCTTGAATAATTGTGATGTCAGTAATGCGGCTTGACAAACGGACACCCTGTACGGTAAAAAAATTTTACAAAACTTTTTCCGTGTAGTAGAGTTAAAATTTCGTATTGATACTTTAGATTAAATTTTTCAGACTGACTAAAAGTGGCATTGCAAACCTTCTCCAGAAAGATTTATATTTACCTTTTGAAAAGGTGGTCTATAATGAGATGTTATTATGCCTGATTCTCCGAATAGTTTGGCGATTTTCCAAACAAACGATGAAAAATATCGCGGAAACTCATATTTATTTTTCAATGAATGGTTCGTTGTTACACATTTATAATTTTACATGGATTTTAGCGTGTTACGTACATGATTTAACATTGTAAAATGCTTTGAGAACTCAAGTATTACTTAACTAACGCGCCGCCCCCCTAAAGCTTTGTTTGATCCACGCCTCCACCAAAATCTACAATTCTCAAAGAGCCACTAATTCGTTCCGGTGTTCCAACTTCCGGTGGTTCGCTTCAAAGCCTGACGGACTGACTAATAGTCTAAGGGTGCATCCGCGTGATGTACGAAACGTTTCAGAGCTTGCTTAATAAGAGCTCACTTCAAAAATATGTGCACTTGTTTGGACAATATGGGGTTGGTAAATGAGTGTGGCATTGTTCACTTTGAAGTAACAACAGAGCTGCAGTGTTCCAGTTTTTTTTTTGTAATACTTTCAAAAGCTTAGCTGCTGAAATGAAGGATGAATTCTAAATGAGTGCATACTTTTTAAGGAGCGATAAGTTTACTGTGTAGAGGATGTAATAATTAATAGTTTTTTAGAAATAAAATGTAAAATGTAAGGTAAATCCGCATGATTTTTTAATGGAAAACTTGTTAAGACGCTAAACGTAGAAGATCAGCTATGCAGCATTTTCTATCAAATGGAAAAAAAAAGTTAAGTAAAAAAGCTTCTTTTTAGACGATACGTCAAAGAAATATATTTATAACAATATTTATCGACTTCCTGCCTTTGCCATTCCTAACTTCAACAGTACACTATATTACAAAATGTGTAGGTCAAAACCAAATTTGAAAAACTTTGCCATATTTCCTTAAAAATTTATACCGCCTGTATAGAATTTCATCGCATAGAAAATACGATTTTAACATTATTTATCATTTAACTATTCGTGTAAACCACCATATATCACTTGTTACCACTATAGTTTCTCAAAGATATTAATTAAATACATTTAAAGAAAGATACCGTCCGTAAAAATAACAAATTCTTGGTTCCCGTTCGGTAAATAATGATTGTAGAGTTCGGTTATACGCGAATCTTAACAGAAGCAGATTCAGTTTACTAATGTAAATATGAACATGTCCACACAAAATATGTCACGGCAAAGATGGTATTAATACTAAATCAAAATGTTAAAGAAACGGGTAAGACGAAACACCATACTAAGATTAGGGTCTAGAGACAAAATTTTCGTATCGTATTGACTATGAGAACGTATCACCATGTGTTTTTCTAAATTTTCTAAAGAAAAACAATAATCAATGAGTGTGAAACAAAAATTATTTATTAATTCAGAATAAATTAAACGAATAACGCATAAGATTATTGGAATAAATAAAAATGTAGCAGGTTTCGTTAGCTTTAAAATATATACAGGGTGTTCAAATATTCCTGCAGCTACCAGTTTCCTGCATTCAAAATAAGCAGATTTATCTAAATTTACTTCTATCCTAAGTAGGTGCTACAGGCCATCAAAGTTGACAAAAAAATTGGTTTTTTATATGCAGTGTATTTCTGAAATAAGCGCGTTAGTTGAAAAGAGCGATAAAGGGCACGAAAATGAGCAACTTTTATTAAGCAACTTATTATCTAAATGCTTCTGTTTTCGAGAAAATTAATTATGAAAATTAATCGTAATTGTAAGTCGCCCCTGTGCATCTTGTGCACATGCGTTCTGTGTTGCAGTAGGTATTACTTAGCGGGCGTATAAAATATTTTCTGATCAAGAACTAGCAGGTATGATGTTAATGTACTGAGAATATCAGTACAATTTAAATGAGATTTGTCGTTTGTATGCGATCCGTTACCGTAACACGTAACAGACGACAACTTAGCAGTAGAACAGTACAAAAGACAGTTCAAAGGTTACGGGATACCGGGAATGTCCACCTGACATATGAAGGCCGCAACGTGTTTTCGACATCGAAGAAAACATCATAAACCTCGTTGAGGAAGATTTGAGGCGCAGTACTCGCGACATTGTCTGAGAAATGGGTGTATCTAACAACGCCATATGGCGTGTATTACGAGAACAATTATTACACCCCTATCATGTACAAAGGGTTCAGGCATTAAATAACAATTTTGCCAGTGGTTTCGACATCAAATAGCACAAGATACGAATTTTACAAGCAAGGTGCTTTTTACGGATGAATGTTGTTTTATTAGAGACGGCATACTAAATTTTAGCATTAGCGAACACAGAATTTGAACCGTCAAAACCGCCATCAGCGCTTTCGCACTGTGGCGCGCGGCAACTTCGATATCAAAGATACAGCTGGCTGCTGCACCAGGGACGGCTTTAAATTTGTTTATACCTTCATGTGGAATTTCAATTTAAGTAATTTAAGTAATGTTTTAGAGAGCATCAGTTGTTTAATAAATGTTGTTCATGTCTGTGCCCTCTGTCAGCCTTTTCAAGGAACGCACTTATATCAGAAACACCATGTATACGTTATTAGTTCTAGAGTTTTGTGATATTCGAATCGTCCAACTTTAAGTCATCAAACTTTCACAAATATTGAAAAATGTTTTCGAGGAAATGATCAGTTTAAAATTACGAAGCTTCCAGCCTTAAATTTTTATTATTTCATTGCCGCTCTAAAAAACAATGCGAAGAGTGATTATTTTGTCACATACAATTTGGACAACGTTTTTACCTGCTTCCAGTAATTTTGTCCGCCTCTTTTTTTTCATAAAATCCGATTTATTAGGAAACATTGCGGACAGAGATTGACGGCTCCATGAAGGTACGCCGGAAAAATGTCATTAGCGCGCAGTCCAAAAAACCTACCATTAACCCTCCCTTTGTCGCCGCGACACCGTCCGCCCTAACCTTTGCCCTTTGTTCGGTACTCCGTCGTTTATCACACAAAAGGACCGGCCTGCAAAAAGCCCCAATTTCCTGCCCGCCGGCTAAGTGGCCATTTACGCTCGGCCGTAAAATTTTCATGATTCAATTTTACACGGACCTTAAACAAACGCCTAGCTATAAAATCGACACATGTTTCGAATACGAATTATTTTTTCGCTCGCTGGAAGCCATGTGTGTACGAGCCGAGGCCTTTATATGCGCCGGGAATGACGATTGACTTTAATTTAAATACCATGTTACAGGGTGGTCGCTGAAATTTCAGTATCTCGAAGCTAGATGTGTTACCTCCATAACTAATACACTGAGACAATGACTGCTTCATTTCGTTTAAAACACTGTATATTTGAATATAGTCTTTTAGAAGTCAGGTTGAACATGTCAAAAATCGCCTGACAATAAAATTTAATGAGTTTCATAGGCGTCCCTAAAAAAGTTTTCTGATAAAGGTAAAAAATTATAATAACTTGTATATAATGTGCAGAAAATGTATATTATATGTTCATTTGGCCAACAACATATTTTAATTATTTATGTCCTCAAACAATTTTATTATATTGATGGTAAATTTCGTTTTGTTCCGTTTCAAAAGGTCTCCAAAATGCCATGTTGTAATAATATTATTTCTCCCTTCGCAATTGTAATATCAATGATTGGTGCCTATAATAAATTAAAATTACCTGAATCACAACAAATTCCGCATTGCTGCACTGCACTGCTGGGCAATTTGTCGACCACTTGTCAACGGCTGAGATTTATTGCCCAGTGGCCCAATGCAACTGTATTTGCATTTCGTTTTCCCGCGTTCGCATTCTTCAACTGGGCGTATACATTTCTACCGGAAATATCGGAAAGACTATAAAGGCAGTGCGAAATATTCTCAATGAGGTATAAATGCTGACATCTATCGACTCTGATGGTAAATTTTGCTAAATGAATGTAGAGTACTTATTACTATTATATAGGGTGTTAGAAGATTGGGCGCTGTTATTTCAGCATAAAATAGATTAAGCATAAATGAATAAACAGGTTCTAAAGTATATGGGCGTAATATTAACCATTTTTACAATACGTCGATTTAAAATATTAGGACATTTTATTGCAACTTGGCAACAGTGCAAGTTGAATCACAAAATCCTTCATTTAGCGCAGGGAAGCTTCTTGGTTTGTTCGTTTTGGTACTTGAAATCATGATGTGGATATACTGCCCTTTGTCCTGTATATTGTCTGTGCTTAGATGGGGCAATTCCTCGCAACGCCAAGCGCCAAAAACTCCCTAATATCAACGCCACCTAAAAAAAAACAAATTTAATAAATATAACTCAATTAAACTATTCAGTAGAACCTACCTTATTCATAAGATGATCTTCATCTAGGGCAAGGGTCGGCAACTGGCGGACCGCGGAAGGTAAAATACTGGACCGCCAAAAATTTTTTGAAAGTATAAATTACTCAAATAAATTATTTAAAAAATGTTTTTTACGTTTAAGTGCCAATCTTATCATTTTTTCTAGTATTTTACAATTGTGTGAGTGTTTTGAGTTCTTAATTAGTAAGCAGAATAAATTTGAGTCCAAATTAAAATAAAAAAAATAAGAAATATGAATTTTTTCTGGACCTCGTTAAAAATTTTCAAAAGTATCCGGACCGCACCTAAAATTACTTGCCGACCCCTGATCTAGGGCTTCACGCAAAAATTGTTCAATTTGTTGTCTTTCTAAGACCTTGGATTTTTTTGGTTGAAAATGTTTGTGCTTAGACTTTAGAAATGTCACTAGTCTTTCGAATTTAGAAATTTCAATGTTCTTGTCAACTGTCAAAGTTGACTTCAATATGAAATGTTTAGACCACAATGTAGATGGAGCTAATTTCTCACTTAAATTGAAAAATAAGCCAGCAAGACATCTTCATTTACGCTTTTCACCCCTTCTTTGATTTTCCAATCTTGAAATTCCTTCAGTTCATTGTATACAGATTTTGATTTTTTCGAAATGATGCCTGCAGTAGCCGCATTAGCTTTTCCTAAAATTTCAGATGGAATTTCTACATTTTCCATTTTTTCAGTCTTGGTTTTAGGATTTCAACGTGACTTCAACTCAAAAAATATTGTTTGTTTACTGACAATCCTTGGTTACAGAGACAATTTAGGTTGACACTCGCATCCTTTATAATATTTAAAAATACATTCATTTCGTTAAATTACTTTTTTGACATTGACAACTTGAAATTTTAAGTTACTTTTATTTATTATTAAGACGAAATTCAATGAAAGTGCTGGACAAAATTTTGTATGGCACTCGTGTCACTTGGGAAAATTATAACTATTTCAATAATTCTGTTTTATTTATTTAATTTCTTACATTAGTAAACCGAGTCCGGTTCTGTTAAGTGTCGGGTATTCCCTAACTCTACGATCATTGTTTCTCGGACTGTAGGAATAATACAACGCTGACAGGTTGACTGGTGTGCATATTTATATTGATTTGTTACTTTCACGGACGGTGTTTATCTTGTAAGAGCCTTTGCGTGTGATGACTTTTAGTGAATTATAGTGTATTTAAGTGAAATGTGCTAGTTTTCTGTGGAATAGAAGTGCAGAAATGGCAAAATTTTTATATACAGATTGTTGAAGTCGATAAGTATGGTAAAAATCACCCATTAATTACATGTTTTACGTAGTAAACTGTATCGCTACTTAAAATTTAATATTAAAATAAAGCTAGTATAATATCAGTAACTATAATAACTCAAAGCTTAGTATGGCCTTAACTAAGACATAATTTATTTGTACTCAAATTGACAAATTTATTTTTCTCATACGAATATTAATTCGATGTTTATAAAATAGGACACATTTTAGTAATCTCATCTTTTCCTAAATTATAGCTGTTTATATTTCTTAGGATTCCGTATCACCCTGTACAACTACAGCTTGTTTTAACAAATCGATGTTGTCGAGCAGAAAAATGTGTTGAAAGTATATAAATGATTTATAAACAGGACTTGATTAGTTAGGTACGTGCTCAAGTAGAGGCAACTTTTCCAAAATTCAGTATAAACAGATTGACGTTAAATGTATACACATTAAAATCTTAGTCGGCTGAAGTTTTTTACAGTTTACATGCAAGAATATATCTGTTTCTGATATTTTGAAATTTCGGCGAAATTTTTGGTCAAAATACTGCGTGAATATTTGATATTTGATAGAGAAATGACAATAATGTATTTATTTTATTAATGACGTACCTTCTCAAAAAATATCACATTAATTATAAAGTAGTATATGAACTTGAATTGACGAGGTTTGGCATTTTTGCATCATTATTGAGAATGCGTATTCCAAAATCCGCGCTACAAATTATAATTTACAACTTCTGAGGCAAATTCAAAACATATAAATCAAAACATTCTTGGCAACACCATCCAAATAAACAAATCCCAAAATAAATTTTCAGATTTCAGTATACGGCGCGTATTTATGATAATTTCGAAGAAAATTAGTGTTATAAAGACTTCCTGTGGCTATTTCTCCTTCCTTCATTAAACCTTGTTAAAAAAAATACCAAACATTAAAGGATTGTGGTATTACGTACAGATATTAAAAAAAAAATCGAGATCATCATAAAAAATAATGATAATAAAACTTGTACAATAGTTTAAATGAAAGTGTTGTTTTGTTTGAACGTGTGTTTTATTACTGTTTTATGGCGGTAGTATTATTTTTGTCCAACATCATCTTTATTTGCAATTCGGTAAGTGAGATTGTCTGAATTTCGAAATACCAAAACCATAAAATTATAAACAAATGGAATATTTTTTCTAGCACACAAAACAATGACAATTTCATATCAGTAGATGAAAGTATTTGTATGTAAATACTGAAATAGAGGTACTGACATTTCAGTGAATTTCAAAACTAGGAAGAGCATTTCAATGTAACTAAAGGTTTTGCCTTCTTCGGCATCTATTTCTACACGTTTGCTGATGTTTTCAGAGATAATGAATGTAATTTTAAAAAGCATCATTTCAGTTTTACCAAATTCAGTCGCAGAACACTTTATTTGTATTCTAGATTTGTCAATTTATTATTTAAAAAAATGGCATGTGTAGCATCCCGGGAAATATCTAATCTTCCCAAAACTAAACAGGATAACGAGATAGGATTTCACATTTCACTACTCATTTAACCGTAAAAAATCAAATTTCTACATTGTAAATGTGTAACATTTTAAATATTGAACTAGTAATTATAAACCTTGGAAGTTCAACGGATTTAATTTTTTTAATGTGATGCAAAATTTAATTTCTTCAATTTTGTTTAAGCAAGTTGGAATATATTTCCCGTAGTTTTAGCGTTTTAGTAGTTATTCGTATTTTTGTTATTATTTCTAACTTAATTATTGATGAAATTTTTATCTAAAATAATGGAAAATAACGTTTGAGCTTCGTTTAACATCGTTTAAAAGTTAATAAATACAGGTAAAACAATTACGATAATGTGCAAATAACAACATAATTTGTATAAAAATATAATTATATTAAGTCAGCACATGACCTTAAAAATGCGCATTAATAATAAAATTGAATTAAAAAAAAAAACAAAAAATTATTAATCGCTTAAAAAATGTATAATACTAAATTAATCAAAATGTCTACTATTTTGCTGAGCACGTATCGAATAAAATTCTCATTCATCATCACTATCAATCTGCCGTAATGTCTAAACGGTTGCCATTTTTGATTTATCATATCTTGGATTGTAGGAGGCGAATTATAAATTTTACTTGTTACTTACAGAGTTAGATTTTGTTAGATCGAAAAATCAAGACAGCTTGTTAAGGATACTCATCCAAAGCTAACTATAATAAATAGACCCTAGTATACCCCAATAAAATCGAAAAAAAATTAATATTAATAAATTTTACATCTGTTTGTGTGAAATTTATCTTATGGGCCCACCAAAAAAAATCCAGTTATCTACAACACCAAACTTGGAACTTTTATAGTTTATATTACTATTTTTGCACTATGCAACGACTAGAAAAACCGCGTCTTCTGTTTCAATTTGGAGATATTAAGTATTATCGAGAATATTGCAAACGGAAATATATATATATATATATATATAATCAAATTCCCTTTTACCCAAACGGAAATTAAAAATATTAAATAACACCAATACGGTACGTTTTAGAAATACGTACGTTTAACAAATTCAACAAGTAATTAAAATTATTTCCAAGGTGTTGATTTGAAAAAATGAAGTTAGGTAACGCTCAGAAGAAATAAGATACCCTGTATAATGGAAAATATCTGAGACACCCTGTGTATCAGAAAGTGTAACTCAATTTTCAGAAAACATAGTTTGTGTCTGATAAAATAAAATTATTTCCAGATACTTATTAACTATTAATAATAATTATTATAATAACTGGAATAATTAAATTTATTTTATTGTTTGTTGGTATCATTTTTAAAATCAAAATTGACGTATTCTGAAATGGATTTGCAAAAGATGTATGTCGTCTCTATTCTAATTTTGAAATTCACTGACATTTCAGCAGCTCTATTTCAGTATTTAAATATAAACATCTATTTTATTTCAAGTACCGACTATGAAATTTTCATTGTTTTCTGTGCTACAAAATTGAAATAGACAAAAAAATAAAAGATTTCTGTTTATTTACAATTTAAATGGATTTGCGCATTCGAAATTTCAGTCAATCTTACTCACCGAATTGCAAATAACGATGTTGTTGCATAAAAATAAAATCACCATAAAACAGCAGTAAAATAGATAGTCTGAAAAAAGCACTTTCAGTACGAATAGTATATGCCAACTTTTATTACTATTATTTTTGATGATCTATCTCGAAATAAATGTTCTTTCGATCTTGTAAGTAATGTTGTTAACGTTTAGTAAGATACTGTTTCTTATAAGATTTTAAAAGAGTAAAATTGCCACAATAAGTCTTTTATAAGAAACTTTTTTCTAGCTCTCACCCTTTTGAGTTATTTTGAAAAACCTCTTTATTTTATCTTTTATCATCCCTGGCCGGAGGTTGAAAAAAAATTATTGTCACTTATTGTTATTACACATATCTAACTTATATCAAAAATTCAGGCAAGTTTTCCAAAATTGCGATTTAAAGGCCCATTTAATTGGACTATTATGTCTTTCTGAAATACCTATATATGGAAAAGTTCGAGCTAGACTGGAACTTTATTTCTAATATGAAATGCAATGGAATTTTTGTGCTGAATCGTTGAAAATGTTGGGATAGACGTACGGTAATTCAGTTTTATCGAAAATTCAAGCATGCGATGGGTACAAAGCATTCGAACATGGTCGAGAAGTGGTTGATGATTTGCCACGTTCTGGTTGTTATTCAACGCCTTCAACTGAAGAGAAAATTGATAAACTGAAGGAAATGGTGCTTGGAAACTGTCATTATAGCTTGAGAGAGCTGGTATATGAACTAAACATATCTCACGAATCAGTTTGAACCATTTTAGTTGCTGTTTAGGGTATGAAACGCATCAACGCAAAAGAGCATCGCAAATATGTTGCTTGTACGATTTAATTTGGACTCTACATCCATACAACATATCATAATGGGTAGCGAACGAGCGAACGAGCCAACAAGCTTCGGAATGGCGTTTTTCTAATGACCCGAAACCAGAAGAACCACATCAAAGTCGGACAAAAATTAAAGTCATGTTGATTGTTTTCTTTGATTATTGTGGTGTTCTCCACACAGAATTGCCTCCGGATGGAGAAACAGTCAACAAAGGATATTATCTGGATGTTACGAGGCGTTTAGGATCTGCCGCAAAAGACCAGATTTATGGAAGGACAATTCTTGGATTCTGCACCACGATAATGCACACAAAGCCATAATTGTGAATGAATTTTTGACCAAAAACTCAACGAATGTCATCGAGTAGCCACCGTATTCGCCGGGGATAGCCTCTGCTGACTTTTCCTCTTTCCCGAACTCAAATTACCACTTCGTGGATACCATCGCGTCGACAGAAGCCACAACAAAAATCGCTGAAGGAGTTGAGGTCCTACCGGAATATGCGTTTAAAAAGTGCTTTGATGACTGGGTTGTTCGTTGGATAAAGTATATTGCTTCAAATCAAACCTACTTTGAAAGAGACACAATACATTTTGACGATTAATTGAATATATTTTTTGACAGAATGTACATACATTGTATGTATATTTTATTTATATTGAGCTGTAGTACTTTTAATTTATTGCAAAGGCGTTTCTGGCAATATCATCAGTCTGTGGAGTTTGCTTACTTAGATTTTTAGTTTCAAAGAACCGTTGTTTGACTACATTTGACAGGATTTTAGCAATAATATTTATACTTTGTCCAATTTACTTTGACGCCGCATGAAACTTCATATTTTAACTGTAAATATACCATTTCGATTAAATCAGGAAAATCAGTAAATAGGAAAATATAGGTCTATGCTTAGAAATTCAATCAGCTCGCTGCATCCGACCGATATTGCATTCCGTCTGCAAAAATAACGACGTCGATTTGCCCGTAGTCATCTCGGCCGGCAGAAGTTAATATTTGATTACAGGTTGCGGCCTTCCTTGGATACCTGTTACAGATGGAGATATTGATTGGACGTTAATTGAATCCCAGAGAAGTGTGTCACTACTTGTTGATGTTCCCTCAGCCTTGATTCGTAGCTACTTGTAAATCGATAAACGATACCGCGTGACACAAAGGGATCCAGCACTGAAAAATCCCGTACGATATTCGCGTGTAAAACAGTGGCGGATATCGAAGGTTTTTGTGAACAGTGAGAGAAAAGATTTTCCCCTCAGGAAAATTTGAGCAAATGCTCATTTTTAATGCATTTTACTGACCTGTAAAACATCGTAAACACTGTTACGGACGTTAAATTACGTTTTCTGGAATAAAATGTTTTTTGAGGCGTAGTAAGACCTGCTACATATTCTTTTTATACATCGAGTGCACAAAGGAGGATGTATTAAGCACTAAATACTCTACAAGTGACTGTATCAGGCAGTGTTAAAAAGGCACAAAAGGTCAAGTGGGAAGTTGAGGCACAAGGAAAGATGCTTTCTCGGATGTTGTAATTGTGTGATATGAATGGAAGAATGCGATGGTAGCCTGGACCAGTGGCGTATCAATTTTTTATTTCTAGAAAATAAAATTGAAAGGACAAGGACATTATATAGAAAAAGCGACTAATTACAATTTGTGTTATGTTACCGACAAATTGTATTTAAAATATTTTATTTAGTTTACTAAAAGTTTTTTAAATACATTGTCTATTTGTTTTTTTATTTAACTATACCATGCACATCATTGTGTTAAATAAATACTAATAGTCACAAAATATCAGGCATTTATTACGAAAATTTCTGTATATTGTATTACTGTTAAATGCTTAAATGTTTCCTAGATATTATTAGTTAGATTACAAAAGGAGCAATCAAACATAGAAAGAAAATATTATAATCTTGAAATAATACACAAACAGTATTCAAGTGTAGTCGAAAACGCTAATGTGTCCAAAAATGCTGAAATTTATTCAAATCTCGCTTAAAAGTAACACAAAAATTAAACGAATAAACGAATTATTTACCAATATATGATATTCTCTACAAAAGTGTAAAGTTGTTTCCCTGTACTAATAAACATGGTTCCAAACGACGGTCAAAATTCTGTCACCAAATACACCACACCACACATTCACTGACCCTTGCTGGAACCGAGATCTCTATACACAACGTTTTATACGTCGGCTAATAATACTGTAACACACAACGCACGTGCACAAGATGCACAGGGTCGGCTTACATTTATGGTTAATTTTCTTAATTAATTTTCTCGAAAACAGAAGCATTCAGACCGTCAGTTGCTTAAGAAAAGTTGCTCATTTTCGTGCCCTTATTTCAGAAACACCCTGTGTACCACTGTTTTGCAGCTAATTGCGAATAAATAAAAAAATTTAAGACCATATTACAGGACTTCCAGTGATGTAACTTAGATTATTTTTTGTCACTTTTTGAAAAAGAAAAAGACAAAGTCACTTTTAGGCCACAGTTACAGAAATTTACATAGTTATGCGATGGTCATGTACATCATTTTCCTATTGAGGAGCAATTTGAATTTCGTTCATTTAAAAAAATGCGTCCTTTATATTGCACCAATGAAATCATGCCATTTTATTTTATAGAAGAATTTGTATAAAGCACATAGAGCGAAGGTTTCATTTAAAAGTATGTTTACGACTTCTTTATTTAAATATAGAATTTTTATACTGAGTGATGATGGGTATTGGTGATGTAGAGGGTCTCGGATAGAAAAACGGTTTTAGACCATTATATTGCTCAAAAAACATCATTTCCTTTTCAATTTTATCTTTTATTAAGAGGAGAATTATGCTGAACGAAAAAAGCATTTTTGAAGTTTGTCCACAATGTCATACGTATAAAAAAATCAATAGCGTGGCAATGGCATAGACACATATAAGAAAAATACTATTTTTTTTTATATACTCTCGCCTTTAAAATATCAGAAGCCAATTTAAGACCCTTTATCTTGAAACTGAAGTATCTGCCGACAAATTTTCATTTAAACAGCTGTCATTAATTTTTCATTTGACCTGTTCTTCTGCCTACACTCTATATGTATAGGTATGTACAATGCAGTTTGTGTTAAAATATTAAATACATACATACCTACATGTTTTCAAAATAAAAGGCGAATATTTTATATTAGAAAGATGACTTTGGGTCACTTATTTAAAATATTTTCATCACTTGGTCACATTCTTTTTTAATATTTTGAGTAGAAACCCTACGTTTTAATATCTTAACGTTTTTCAAACAAATCTATTTATTGCAATTCAATTTGTGCAATCAAGTAGGTACATGTTAAAGTAAGAGCAATCAATATTTTTGAAAAATTTATAAAGAATTTAAAATAAAGACAATACCATGGTAAAATATAAAATACTTTTTATACACGATTATAATTGTGAAAGTCTTTTTGTCATAATAATCGAGGACCACAGCAATTTTTTACAAAACATTTTTTAACTATAGAAAGTTTTTAGAATTTTTTAAAATTTGATTAAGTGTTACAACAACGCTAGTTCTTTGTGATTGTTATTTTTAGTTGAGGGTTATTTGTACATTTATCAGTTGGATTAATTCGAACTTTGACCAACATTTGCTTTAAATTAACATAAAAATTTACACGAAACTCCCATTAAAAACGAACAATATCATGCCCTCGATAAAAGTGGTTATTAATTCGTAACTACCTTTCACTTGCAAAATAGATGCATTAATCACTGCAAATTTATTGCAACAACAAAAATAACGTATAAATTAAGTATATATTTAGTAATTAATTATACAGAATGTTTTTCTAACGTGTATTGCCGGAGAAAAATGAACTGTAATTAGTACGGGTTAACATAAGTCTATAGCAAACCACTTATCGCTCTGTAAAGTCTCACTGGTAACTTTTGTAATTGCCGAGTATTAATTTGAATTTATACACCTATTTCGCCCACGAAACCGGTCAACCTTCCATGTTCTTGGTACTTTAGTACGCTACGGATGTTTCCTTGCAGTTTTCTTAGTTTGGCTTAAAGGAGCGGTCGATATGTATTCTATCCGATCGATATACACTGCGTTGGCAGTGGGGGTGCAGCTTTCCAACGCAAATGCGTCGAGTTTGTTCAGATGTCAAGATTCATTAACAATTTGTCATGTGCTAACACCTAAATTAACCACAACTCACTAGAAACTCAAACCAAAACTCAGAAATTAAAATGACTAGTGACGACGTTAAACACATTTTTTCGCGCGGTAGTACCAATGTATGAATAATAATTACAGATCCGGTATCAGAAATCTGATCAACTTTAAATGTAAATATCTGTGTTATTAGAAAATTTTTGTTGAAATAATTATTTGTGAAACTCATTATTTTGGCAGAGATTACCCCTTATAATTAAAAACCCACCTTCGAAAACACCCTGTGTATAATTACAGACAATGTATCATTTAAATTATCTGTATTTCACATTTCACTATATATTACAGGTATGTATTTTAGAAAGATGAAATGTATTACTGAATTCGTCAAAAGTATTCCACAGAAATGACCCGATGTATCTAAAATAAGTACAATTCTGAAATTTTTGCTTGTATGAAATTAAAATACGCTTTCCGAAATTAAATTGCGACTAAAATACATCTAGAAAGGGTGTAGCGTTCAAGGGGTAGTAGTTTTCGAACGTACTCGTAGCTAAATAAAATAAAAAATCTAAAATAAAAATTGTTGCATGTTATACTCGTATTACTTGCAAGGACAATATTGTGTTCATTCAATACATTGTTTTAAACTTTGAACTTCCTTATTCGGACCTGCAGCACTCAAAGAATTCCACATGTTGTAAACATTTGTCGTTCATCGTCATTGCAGAAGTACTCGTACCAGTGGCGTCGAATAAGGAGTAGCTACAACAAAATTTACCAAAAAAAAAAATAATTTTTGTCCTCGTACCAATCCGCCTATAAAGTTTTTGCCGTATGTGCATATGCCTCCATATTCCACTTGAATACATTATAGTTTATTTAAAGTATTGATTAAATACATTTAGAAGTATTTGAAAGAAAAGCATTGTTTCTGAATGTAAGAAATCAACACAAATATGTCAACCCGACAAACATCTTGTTCGTGCGTCTGAAAAACAACGTTCATAGAGTTCGGGATAATCGGCACTTAACAGAACCGGACTTAATTTGCTTTTGTAAATATTAACATGTTCACACAAAATATGTCACAACACGATAATATTAATACTAAATAGTAACGTTAAACGTATATTTTTTAAATAACAATGTTAATACTGCCTGAAAAAAAAATGATTTTTTTGGGGTGTAAGAGTTCTCAAAAAAATTAAGTACTTAATAGTTTTGAAAGAAATGTAAATATAATAGCTGTTAACATATATTTTTTTGAAATATGTATATACAAATTTAGTTGTGTATGGCTTTTGATAAAAATTGGTACGGAGTGTGAAATTCTTCATGGTACTTAGTGTACCCTCACATTTTTTTTAATTTGTCCCAAAATGAAAAAAATATATCAAAGTAAAATTTGAGGTTATAAGTAGGCTTAGTGCGGCGCGGAGTTTAACAGGACCGTAGTCAGATTAATGAAGATATTAATATGTTTACAGAAAATATGTCGCAACATAGTACCAAAAACCAAAGCTAAGTAGAGGAAAAAATACCTATATAAATTGACACCATTTACCCGATAAACCTTAGTGTTGAGACAAGGCTTCCGTGGCATATTGGAAGGAGTTAAACATATCTAAGTTTTCTTTAGTGAAACGGCGACCTTTATCACTTAATATTAACTTGTGTAGGGGAAGTGACCGTTCAAAGTCTACTGTTGACAACGGGCAGTATGAGAAATTCTTAAGGCATGAACTATATATTAATATATTTGCTTGTAGCTCCTGATATGTACCAGATAAAACTTTACATATGTTTTCCAAAACGGTGTATCCTGGATTTTTTCCAACACTCTTTGCATTTTTTCTTTTATAGTACTACTGACTGGGCGTATATTATTGGCTTCATATATATTTTTTTGTATATCATCCATTATATCAAATTGTTCATTTAAGGATAGTCCATGTGATTCCAATTTACGGAATTACGGATATTGGGGTTCTCTAGTTTGTTTAATGGAATATTGCTTGAAAGAAAGGCGTCTGTAAGTCACTGTAGTCTGTCTGTCTGTCTGTATGTATGTTTGTAAGTCACTTTAGTTTTGTCACAAGAATTTATAATGCGTTCACATACAATACAAAACAGGCCACTTCCTTTAATACGTATGTCCGTGTAACCTTCGCAATCATTGTCAAACCACATTTGAAATAATTCCCGTCTATTTCTTTTCTCGTTTGGCATTTTACTTTTCCCCGCAACTAATAATTGTCAATGTAAAATATATTAGTATTTCTAAATAGTTATTTAAATACACACGGCGAATACAGCAGACGTAAAAAATCGACGCGACACCAACTACTACGAGATTCCGTAAATAACTGAACAGTTCAAACGCGAGTCAGCTGTGAAGGCCACCGACCCCGTGCCGGCTCTGTTAGACTCTGCACGTGCACTGAGCCTAGTTATAAGTTATAATTTCTTTTGACATCATTTTGCATTATACAATAAAAACTAACATTTTTTAGACTTTCAAACTATAAGTAAAAAAATAAAAAAAATTACTTGATAGAACGAAATGTCTCAAAGTAGCAAACGTACCAATAATGAGCAGCGTCTTTAATTTTTTTAATTAAAGTTTGTGACAACATCACTGTTACACCCTGTATAATCCATTGACGTTGCTTTGTGAAGGTTATTGTATCATTACATTATACATGAATGATAATCGCCGTATTCACTCTGTCGCGTAGGCATTCTCGTTTCTGCATGACAATGTAGGAATATGGGGGACCGGTAATAAAATCGTTAGCTGCACCGACTGATATCTCCTTCGCGCTAGTGTTTTCTCATTTGTCAGTTCCCTTCTACGTGAAAGGCACGTGGGCATATTTACTACTACTTGTAGAATGATAAACGAAATAAATCAATCGATTGTGGGCAAAGTGGAAAACTTGTAGTGTGTGGATGCCCTTATTCATCTTTGGCGTGACACCGCCCATTACATTAGAGCAGAAAAGGTCAATGCATTGTCTTATGAAACTTGAACTAAATTTGAAATGTTTTGCTAAGTAAAATAAATAATTTCAAGAGAGAATTTCAATCAAAATTAGTATTAAATATTTACTGATAAATACAAATACGACTTTAGCTTACTGAAAGTTAACCTAATCCCGCATACAAAAGTTGTTTTTTCTATGGTATACAATATTTTACGTACTGAAATTTTGAAACTCTTATTTCATTTAGTAAGGTTAAAAACAGTTGGCTGTGCAAAGAATTTAAAATCCAATTTTCGAAAAAATATGAGATACACCCATTAGCGCCAAATACCAGGCATACATAGAAAAAAATGAGGAACTTTGATGATTTATTGCATTGCATTATTGTACTTTTATGCGATATGTGAAATATATACAGCATGTTCCGATTTATGTACAGGTCATTCATATCAATAAAAAAAAAATTCATTTGAATTTATTTGGGATAGACACTAAGAATGCGCGCCTTAAAATTCCTAAATCTGTTATAATTTTGTCTTCGTGTGTCTTTTTTTTATTGCATAAGCAAATAATAAGACGTAATTCTATGCCTTTTGGCTTATTGGGTTTTTTTTATTGTTAAAGACTACATAATAAGAAATAGTATTTTTTTTCTTGTTTTAATGTTATTAATTTCATTAAAATTAATTCTAAAAGTGTTCCTAAAACTCTTATCAAATGAAATCAAAAAATGTTCTTTGATATCAAACATCTAAGTCTGCAAAAGATATTTACCCCATAGACAAGTTAGTAATAAATAACTATCTAAAATAAAAATAATATAATATATCTAAATATCATTAATGGAAAAACGCATGCCTGACAAATTGAAATTTAATTTTTTTATTTTTTACTGTGGTAACCTGTTTTAAGATTTAAATTTAAGTAGTTCTTAAGAGAAAAGGAAGAAATATCAAGTGTGCTTAGTTTAGTTTCAGCGGTCAGAGAGAGGAGGAGAGAATGTGAGGTTAAGAAAGAGATGTGTGTGTGAAAAATCAAAGATCTGGAGTGTATAAATCGCCGATTGACTGTGAAATGAATAATAAAGTTTTAAAAATAAAAGTTCGGTTATTTTCTATACAAATCTCATATCTGCCACATTACTAAATTTCTTTTTGTATTCGTTCTTGCACTTTTACCTTATTTTAAAGCTCATTAGCATTCCACATTCTTTAAGAAATCAGACAGTATATGTTATTCTATTAATAATATATATAATTTTTAATTGTTGCATAAATAATTGTTCAAATTTGGCTTAAATAGCCATCTTCATTTAGAAGTTATTTAAAAAATTCGAATTTCCTTAAAAATCTTTAACGCCCTATATTTCGAAAATGAAGCGTCTCTGGAAAAAAAATTATACTTGATTTTTTTCTTATTTTTTTTTGTATGAGGAATATCTCCTTAAAGTTTGTCGACTTAATCCTGAAACACCATATATAACATGTCGTTTTCTAATTTTGAATGAAACTATTAAAAGTAGTATAAAAAACATCGAGACCTTTAGATATTGAATATGTCTTTAATTTTTACGTGCACCTAGTTTCATCATTGTACTTACTTTGGATCTAAAACTGTTTTCTTCGAGCAGATCTTCTAGATCTAGCAACTTTATGATAATTATGCAATTAGCGTTGACAAATTTAAACGCATACATGCCTAATTACCACACAGATGGTTTCCCTGCCTCGTTATGCTAAATAGACTTAATGAACGTCTTATTTAGTTAGAGTTAGCTGATTAATTGTTTTTAATTTTTATAGTATTACATATAGAACTTGAAGAGAGCAAGGCAATGGCACCCACGGCAACTTTAGGAGAGAAATTTAAAATTTAGATAGGTAAGGGCGGTGTGTAGAGTGCTTAACCTATCACTAAAAAGTAAAAAATTCGTATACACAAATATACATTTGCTAAATTACCCAAAATGTTAAAACATACGTTGGATACTCAACAACATATCGGCTATTCTTAAATTAAAACGTATTTCAATGTTTGACTGATGTTTGGCATTTTGGATAAAGTATCTGTTGCTGTATTAGTTTTAACAATAATTGTCTATCGCCTTGTTCTAATCAAGTTGGCATTTTTTTTATTTAAATAACACTATTCTTCTCTTAGTTGGCACAGACTTGTTTTATTTTGTGTTTACAACTATATTTGTCTATACAGGGTGTAAGTCTGAGTGGGGGTCATATATATATGTGGAGGCAATTTTTGACCTATAGAAACCTATATCTTAAGCTTATTTTCTCACACCGAGTTGACAGGCTAGTATAACCTCAAACGCGCCATCCGCGAGCGCATATCTAATTGAATGCCACGGCATTGTTGTCAGATCTCGTGTTTTCTGATTCCTATATAGATTTTTGCATAATATCACACATAAATTTAACAATCAAGACACACAGGCACGTTGGTCATTTGTTTTTCGTCTGTCTAGTGCATTATTATCATGTTATAGGTGGATTGATATCATGTAGTTCTCCTAAATTAGATTATTGACACAACCGGGTTCGGGTGACGCCCGGTGAAGGCGTAGACAAGAATTTAAGTTAAAAACGAAAAATAACTTGATTATGTATTAAATAAATCATAATTTCAGATTAGTATTGTGCGAATATCCCTATAAACTGACCACCACTGAAATTTACACCCTGTATGTAGATGTAATAGGTATTAAAAAGGATAAGTAACCGAATATCAAGCATTTAAACATCTCACATACTTCTGAATCTCCCAAAGAGGCAGATAAAACGTATTTAGGATGTCTTGGGTACTATTTTGTAAATTCTCTTCAAATATTTCCGTTCATTTAACATTAGTGATGTGAGTGAAAATATATAACAAATTGATATATATCAATTTTTGATACATATCAGCTATTATATTTATGTTAATAGCTGATATAATAATATATCAATTTTCCCGCCATTTCATGAATAAAGCCAAATTTCAAACATAACCTTACATTTTAAAACTAAAAACTTGTGGTGTGGTAGGCTTGATTTGGACTGTAGTAGCTCTTGGGTACCTGGAATATCTCCGTCAAAAATGAATATAAAAATCTGAAATTTTAGGGGTGTACTATAGATGGGAAGAACTAAGAGCGCACGTAATTTTAAGTCACCCCTTCCACCCTAGGGGGTGACGGGTGGTTTTTTTAGATGTACCCTACTCATTTTGCGAGTTTCGGATTCTATCCGTAAAACTACCCCCGAAAGCGCGTTCTTGCCGAATTCGCACAAAAACTAAACCACCACCCTCGTATGGATTTTGTCGTTTTTTCGATGAGCATTTTTCTCCTTCAAAAATAAATATAGAAATCTGAAATTTTAGGGGTGTACTATAAGTGGGGAGACCTAAGAGCGAACCTGATTTCAACTGGCCCTTTCCACCTTAGTAGGTGCAGAGGGGGTGAAGGGTGGTCTTTTAGACGTACCCCCAAGAACGCGTTTCTGGGGGTAGTTTTACGCGTACAATCCGAAAATCGCAAAATAAATAGGGTACGTCTAAAAAAAAACCACCCCCTAGGGTGGAAGGGGTGAGTTGAAATTACGTGCGCTCTTAGGTCTCCCCATTTATAGTACACCCCTAAATTTTCGGATTTTTAAGTACTACTTTAAAGCAGTTTCATTATTATCATAAGTTTTTGATAATTTTTATTTCAATTTTTATCTTTAATTTTTTTTAAGTACGTATTGTGATATACAAAGACTAAATTTTCTTGTTCTAGAAATTTCCCATTTTTTATTTCTGGGTTGATAAAACTAAATTGCTAATAAACAGCGTACTTGCTTATAAACAGTCAGTAGCACGCAACAAAAATTAGAAGTCAGTATGATAAAAAAAATATAAAATTCCAATCTAAATATGAAAAAAAATAACGATCACTTGATAACTTTTCTTAAAGTTCATATATATGGCATGTATTTGGTGTCAAATTAATCAGCAAGGCATTAGCAATATAAAAAAACTAATTTGAATATAGTTTTTTTTTAACAAAATTCATCTGATATATATAATGATATATATTTTGATATATATCACCCAAAACTAAATAGCATGCTATTTTACATCACTATTTAACATACATGACGTTTTTTTTTTTTTTTTTCATGTATGTACTAACTTTTGGTGTTTGCAAAGAACCTCTTTTTTCTCTCTTGGTTCATTTCGATATTTTCACTTCCCTTGGCTCTATAGCTTAGCTTAGCTTTATTTGCTTAAAATATACTGTTCTCTTTCATCGGAAAAATAGCCTTAAATAACTACACAATTTGTACACTTTTTGAATTTTATCGATTTTATTCAGAAAATGTAAATTATATTTTAGTCATTTGAATTCGTCAAAATGACAAATAATGTACGTCAGGACAAAATTTAAATCAAATTAGATTTAAAAATTGTACCAACAAACATTGAAATGGACTCAGACTAATCTGAAATACGGATAGGGTGTATTTTTGTGAAGGCATGGGCGTAGCTACGGGGGGAGTAGGGGTGTGCACGGCCCACACCAGAAAGCCCAAACCCAAAAAAAAGATCCAATATTTTTTTCAAAATTAAACGAAAAAGTGTTTAGGTTTTGAAATTTTAAACGGTAAGTCGCTGCGTAAACACCCCAAGCAAAAATCCTAGCTGCGCCTATGTGTGAAGGGCAAAGAAATATCCCAAGTTAAAGCATTTTTATTCGTATTTTTCAAAAGTTAAGAGATCACGCATCTATCATATCCACAAGAATGGTCGTCAACAGATGAGAAGAGTCAGATTCAGAAACATATATTGTTTATTTAACCTTTTCTCTCTATTTCATATAAAAAGTAGAACTGAAAAGTTCTGTGTACCACCGGCAACATTGCACGCTAAAAATTACTTAGACAAATTATGTTACAGTTAAGTACCATAGAGAAGGCAGCAATTCGCAAAAAAATGTACACAATTTAGTTTTGTCTTTTTCCTGATTTTTTAGCAAAAATATGTTAAATGCATGTTTTATATACAGAGCTTTCATAAATGTTTACAAGCCATGTGACCGCCGAGCAACACAACATTGCACGAGTGGTATAGTCTTTCCGAAGTCAGTTGAACATGTATAAAAACGCCTAGCAATCAAATTTAATGAGTTTCATAGGCCTCCCTAAAAAGTTTTTTGCTGAAGGTAAAAAATAATCATTTATATATAATGTGTAGAAAATTTCTATTATTATGTTCATTTCGCCAACAACATATGTCCTCAAACATTTTTATTTTATTATATTGATGGTAAATTTTGCTTATGACATATCAAAATACATTTACATTTTCATTAAAATATATTACTACTCGGCATTGCTGCACTGCACTGCTAGGCAATTTATCAACAACTGAAAAAATTTATGGCCGGTCGCTCAGTGCGGCTGTGTTTGTGCGCCGTTTGCCCGCGCGCGCGTTCTTCAACTGGGCGTATACATTTCTACCACCTCCACGTTTATTGGACAAGACCTGTATGTGGCTAAATAAATATGGGAACAAGTTTTTCAAATATTTCAATGCCGAGGTGCTGTGTAGCGACCGAACCTGGTACATACTGTCTAGGTCTTTGGTGTTCAATTGAGATCGGAAAGACTATACTAGTAACGAAATTTCCCTAAATCTTGACTTCACCAATATTAATTATTCGTTTACAATGAATAGTGACAAACTGTTACGTCTAATGCGTTCACTGATTGGTTAAATAAATCTCGTGAAAAATTACACCAATCACAGCCGGTGAAACAGAATGTTGTGTTTTAATATAATCTTGATCTTATTGTTTTAATTTTACCGAAGTATAAGTACCAATATGAAGGAAATAAAATTACTATTATAAATTGATTAATTTTGCTGGTTTTTAGTGACTTTTAATATCTATTTAGCAATAACGACTTTAATTACATTCTATAATTTTGGCACTTGTTTTTATTTCTCCATTAATATTTTGAACATTTTTGCAGGAATTAAAATTTCTAAATATAAAACTGGTTTTTCAGAAACAATATAAAAATACTACCGTCTATATAGTCTATAATGTGAGACCGTCCATAACTATAAATTTCGCGTGAAAAGAATAAATAACTTTTTATAATTAAACAATAATGGCTGGCGTACGTTGGAAAGTATGAGATTTATTATTCTTTTCACACATAAACAGTTTCGGTAAATTATTTACAACTTCAAAAATAATGAGTCACTTCTAAAACAAACAGGCTTCTTTTGAAACCTTGTTGTTGAATTTTGACGAACCTTTCGGTTCCAAATATTTTGTTAATTAACTAAATAAAAAAAAACAACTAAATGTTGAAATATTAAAACAATATTTACTCTTACTTTCTGAAATCAATCCCGTCTGAAATGTCGAAAAGGTCAGCTAACAAATTTAAGAGATGCCCCTGAAATGTATGTCACTGGTAGTCCGTCAAGCGACGATATTTTTATTGTCGCCGGGTTACCATTATATAAAAAGGAAAGAGAGAAAGAGCATGAGCTCCACACCAAATTAAGAAGTTCCGGTTCATAAATATAACGTTCGGTATTGTCACATGTGAACAATGCACAAGCGATGAGTGTGGCTTGTCGACTGCCAAAATGCATAGGAAATCGAAATCGGTTTAATGTACCGTATGCACGAATCTTAAATGTATACATATAAAAAATACAGGGTGTAACGTAAAGGTTGGGAATAAATTAAACAGTGGATTCTTTAGTTTAAAAAATAATTTTTTGTCATATGAACTTATGCTCTACGGGCTTTCTTTTCCAAGCTACAGGGCGCTAAAAAAATTCAAAAAATTTAGTTTTTCTCCAATAACTTTCGAACATTAGAAGATAATGGAATGAAATTTTATCCATAGCTTAATTTGATAATCCCCTAGTAACAGGAAAAAGATTGGCTTTGTAAGTTACTCAGTGGCGTGCGTACGTATTACACCGTAAAGTTTTTCGAAGAAAATTGTGGTACGCCACTGGTAAAAACATTTTTTTAATATTTTTGTGTAATCTACATTTTATTTTAAACAAAATTACCCTCTTGCGTTTTATTCCTAGCTCTTGTCACTTTTCCGTAAATAAACGTTTTGTAAATACCATTTTTTCCTATTGCTAACATAGGAAAATGAAAATAAAAACATTATAAGTATGCTTTGACCAAGCCACCAAAATTTGTTTTCAGATGTTTTCAGACAAAACATCATTGTCAGTCATGACATCTAGCTTTCCTTAAGCGGTTGTACTTTGGTTTAGATCTGTTAGAAATGGAATACTCATTTCCAGAATTAGCAGATATGCATTTTATTTACAGCCTTGCCAAGGGGAATACTATGTTAGCTGTGCGTCTTTATGTTGAACGTTTTCCAGCTCGGTGTATTCCAAATAGGAAGACTTTTTCGAGAATTCATGTGCGCTTACGTGAAACCGGCTCGTTAAAACCTTGCACCTCCGGCGGAAGATCTCGAAATGTAAGGACAGTACAACTTGAAGTACCACATCCTTCAGATGATCGAGGTGAATCGTAAATCAAGTAGGTACTAGAAGAATTGGAAGAATGGAGAAAGTAAGTCATATGACTGTCCAACGAATCCTGCATGATAATCTGCAAAGAGTTCAGGCGCTTTCTGTCGAAGATTATGCACCACGTCTTAGATTTTGTACCTGGTTTTTAAATAAGTGCAATCGGAACTTGTTATTCCACCCATCCATTTTATTTACCGACGAAGCTGGATTTACAAGGGATGGTATAATTAATTTCCACAATAGTCATATGTGGGCTGATGAAAATCCGCATGGAATAATACAATCCCGGCACCAGCAACGATTTTCAATTAATATTTGGGCCGGAATAATTGGCGATTTTTTTTATTGGCCCCATAGTACTACCAAACAGACTAGGCGGTTTATCGTATCTGGATTTCCTTCAAACAGATTACAACCTTTATTAGAAGAAGTTCCAATTGAAACACGCCAGAACATGTGGTTTATGCATGACGGCGCCCTCAATGAAACGTTCCCCAATAAATAGATAGGTCGTGGAGGGCCAAAAGCGTGGCCTGCTCGTTCTCCCGGACTTAATCCATTAGACTATTATGTGTAGGGGGCACTTAAAAAACATAGTTTATTCCGTTCCCATTTCTGATGTACAGATTCTTCGTCAAAGAGTTGAAATTGGCTGTCAGCAAATTCGAGATATGCCTGGTATTTTTGGACGAGTAAGAGAATTTATGAGAAAATGCATTGAAAAATGTATTGTAAGTTGGGGGGGCAATATTTTCAGCACCTTTTGTAATCTTGTTCATTACTTCTTATTACCTACTCAATGAATTCTTTAAATTCCAAGTCACTAGTGTTTTTTTTATTATTGTTAAAATAATGTGATATTTTAATATCATTTTCAAAACAAACAAGTCTTTTTTAATGCGTGTTTGACCATTTTCGGTAGCTGAGTCAAAGCATACATCATAATGTTTTTGTTATTTTCATTTTCCTATGTTAGCAGCGGGAAAAATGGTATTTGCAAAAGTTTTATTTACGGAAAAATGACAAGAGCTAGGAATAAAACACAAGAGGGTAATTTTGTTTAAAATAAAATGTAGATTACACAAAAATATTAAAAAAATGTTTTTACCAGTGGCGTACCACAATTTTCTTCGAAAAACCTTACGGTGTAATACGTACGCACGCCACTGAGTAACTTACAAAGCCAATATTTTTCCTGTTACTAGGCGATTATCAAATTAAGCTATGGATAAAATTTCATTCCATTATCTTCTAATGTTCGAAAGTTATTGGAGAAAAACTAAATCTTTTGAAATTTTTTAATGCCCTGTAGCTTGAAAAAGAAAACCCGTAGAGCATAACTTCATATGAGAAAAATTTATTTTTTATACTAAAGAATCCACCGTTTAATTTATTCCCAACCTTTACGTTACACCCTGTATACAGGGTGTCCCGCATAAGAAGCGACACAGGGCAGGTGCATGTAGGGGTGTCCAAAATATTGTAATTTAACCAAACTTACCTATATACAAAGTTGCACCCTTGAGGAGTTATTAGCCCCAAAATAGGGCCCTAAATTTCGAAAAAAATTAATATATCTGCAACACTTTACCGTAGAGGAACCAAATTTGGTACATGATTTAGGTTTATTACTAATCTTCATTGACTATGATTTAAAATTAATTGAAACACTATAAGGTGTTTATTAGAGATGACTCACCCCTAAAATTATACCGAACTTTTTTTTCATTAACCGAATTGAAAAATAGTGATATTAATATTTAGCAGAATTTAATTTAAAATTTGTTTACTCTTGTTAAATTTTAAAAAACTTCTTTGTTTTCAAGAAAAAACATGTTAACTGACACAAGATTTTAACAGTGTTTATTAGAAAATAATCGAAAAGTCAGTAGTAGGCTTTATGTTTCAAATTTGACAATTGGCCAAATAAATTTTACTTCACTTCTCTCTTATTTCTGCAAAAAGAAACCAAGTACCCAGGTAGTTTTTAAATAAGCGAATATTGTATTAAGTAAAAAACACAAATAAATAATAAAAATAATAAATGAAATTTCTTCAACAACAATCAGAGGCAATTTTATTACTAACTGACAAGTTTGAAAGATAAATTCATTGCATACTACTCTAGGACATTGACTACTAGGGTCACGGATGTACAGGGTCGGAAAGTCCCCATGGTTCATCGGCCGTTACGTGAGAGCGATAAATTAAGTTATAGATATCTGTGCGATAGAGAAAGATGGCTATAATGAAGGCGTCTAATAGTCACCGCTCATTTCGCCCTTCCACAAATAATATCCACTTCTTATTTGTGGAAGGGCGAAATGGGCGGTGANTTACGTGAGAGCGATAAAGAAAGTCATAGATATCCGTGCGATAGAGAAAGATGGCTATAATGAAGGCGTCTAATAGTCACCGCTCATTTCGCCCTTCCACAAATAATATCCACTTCTTATTTGTGGAAGGGCGAAATGGGCGGTGACTATTAGACGCCTTCATTATAGTAATCTTTCTCTATCGCACGGATTTCTATGACTTACTTTATCGCTCTCACGTAACGGCCGATGAACCATGGGGACTTTCCGACCCTGTATATGGAAACGGTCGATTTTCTCCTAAAATAAGATAGCAACCTCTTAAGCGTTTTCGAGATATCAAATTTTGAAAGCAACGTTTCTCTCAAATTTATAAAAGAAAAAGGGCCCCAAATTATGTATATTTATTTTGAAAATAACACAAGGTGAAGGATATGGATATGATTTACTTTTATTATTATATTTTTACAGACAATAAGAAAGCACAATGGTTCAGGATTGATAAAAATGCATGAAACGAAAAAAATTATTTTTTAATGAGTGTCCTGGATATTTGAAATTTTATGAAAACAGTAGTTATGCCAGAATAAAAAAAAGCAACAAATATTTTCTCTGAAATTCTATTTTATAAGGTGCTCAAACTGTTCACTATTTACCTCCTGACAGTAATGGGTTCGCTGAACAAAATTTTGTAGTTTATCTGAAAAGGTGTTGGGAGGAATAGTGGAAATTTCATGCCTTATTGTTTCCTGCAACTCTTCGATATTTTGCGGCCTATTTTTCTAGACTACATTTTTTTATGTGATCCCACAGCAAAATGTCAAGTGGGTTCATATCGGGAGTCCTAGCATCCAATCCATTGATCAGGAAAAGATATGCCCGTACCACGTCTACAATGTGGAGGAGCCCCATCATGTTGAAACTATATTTGATCTGCCGGAAAATTGGGATTGTTATTGTTCGGGAATAATCGTCTAAGCTCTGGAATAATAAGTTCTTCCAAAAGTAATAAATATCGTTTAGAGATCAAATTTCCGTTTATAAAATAGGGTGCTATGGCGTGTCCACCAATAATGCCACACCAAATATTTACTTTCTGTGGTCGTTGGATGTCAACTTCCTCTATCCAATGTGGATTTTGGTCTGACCAATACCTATAGTTGTGTCGGTTTATGTGCCCGTTTAAACAAAATGTAGGTTCGTCAGAAAACAATATGTGGGTGACAAAGTTGACATTTTCGTTTAATTTATCCAAAATAACTTCGCAGAACTCGATTCGACAATCACAATCGTCTTCACTCAATATAATTTATTAGAAAATGATTTTCAAAGTGCGATATCTCGAAAACGGTTAGGTTTAGGTACAGGTTTAGAATTTTGAGAACAATTGAAATATGGAATACTATACAGGGTGTTTCATCAAAGAAAAAGCATGACTTTTTGACTAATCCTGTATACTTAATTTTTCTTTATTGTAAGATTCACCTTGTATGTATTTTAGGTAAAAGTAAACATATGCAGATTGTTTGTTGACAATTGATAAGTAAATAGAAAATCATAAGGTAGAAATAAGTAACGTTTGTACGAAATGCAGAAACCAAGGTGAAAGTTGTGTATACTTTTTTCATGGAGGTTGTTTTAAACGGCTGTTAATTTTAGATGTGTAATCTACATGTTTGGCGGAAGTAAACTCTGACTCATATTAAAATCATTATTCAAAGACAGTAGATAGTTTCGATCATACGATGAAAGCCTATTCAAGTGGCGAGACCGCCAAGCCCATATGAATAATTTGTTTTAATTTAACAGCGCTATCTTAAAAATAAAACAAACGAGCGTTCTCCCTGCAACCTATCTTCATTAATTAAAAAATATCTAATAAACGATCGGTGGCAATCGTAGCAAGGTTTCATATGAATTAATTTCTCCAATACAGCTTAAGTTCATAAAGCTTTCATGAAGCGAATATTACAGAATGCAGCGCACTGTAATTATTCAAGAGTGACCTATTAGCGAAATGCCCTCCAGTAATATATACGTACATAACTCCAGTGCATATACTCAGAATTCTTCCCATCCCAGTAACTTTATCATCATTAAACCCAGATGTTTGTACGTATATGGCTGTTGGTTGCCAAAGAGTGTTGATTTTCAGCGTGCCTGACTGTTTCAAGAACAGTTGGAACTGTACGAACATATGTAATCTCCTGAAAAAAATCAAGGAACAGCATCTTCGTAAGTAATGCCATTTTATGTTTAAAAAAGTTTATTACGTACATCAGAAACAGACTAAATGATTACGGACGTCATATGTATAGCTTGGCACATCATAGCTAACACGCCGACACATACTAACGTGTTTAATATGTTTTCCCTAGATATACATTAGAGGGAATCTGCTTTTCTTTAAAATTACCTGATACTTTACTAGTACGTCATTTGAATATCAAATTTTTATTTACACGTTTTTATTTTTATTGATATCCAGTTGCGATGTGCTTAATTTTTTTTACATTATAGGAGTTGAGTAGAAGTTCTATTTATAATTTTATTATTATCAAGAAAAAGAGTAACATATTACATGACTGGGTTAAAATTACTACCTCAAAATAAAACAATGATTAACGAATTTTATGTGTACGGGGTGGTTGATTTTCGATAGTTTTCTAAACGGTGATAGATACAAAAAATCTGATATCGATGTCCCGTCCTCTTTTTTTGAGTTTACTTCGCTGGTACCAAAAGATTCTGGCTAACTTGATTAGTTTTAGATATACTGGATTTTTTTGAAAAATCTCCGTTATCATTTGCCAATTTAGAAGAAAAAAGTATGAACATTATTTGTTATATTTTTTATTAGGAAGCCAGTGGCGTACTCAGATTTTTTTACAAATCACAGTTTTTCCGATATTACATAAACATAGGTTTCTTTAAATAGAACACCCTTTATTTGGTCATCTCTTTGAATAGCAGTTTTTTTACCTTTTAAGCCATATAAATATAGCCATTATAATAATAGATACTTTTTATTTGCCTAAATGAAGAAAAATGCAAAAAATGTATAGATATTTTTTCAGTTGGCCATGAGATTTATTTAGTATTGGTCTCTTCGTTTACTATTATTATGTTTATCTTAGGCACTTAACTTAGACTAAAAAATTACAAGAAAGAATAAATTAGATTATCCGTTTATCTTTACTTAAGGGGGCGATTTAGTATGTATATTTTTACCGTGTAACAGAGCTTCAGATGAGGACACAAATCATCGAAGAAACTAACATAATTGAATATTATTATATATCAATGTATTCGCAATGGTCCCCGCTAGTGAGTGAGATAAATTTCAATGCTCATGAGAACAGAAGAATAATTTAAATAAATGCCAAAGTACCTCAATTTTAACCATACTGTTAGTCTGTCAATATATTGCATTTACGACGGAACTAGGTCAGGCACAATAACCAAACTACTTCACTCACTAGAACGGACACCTAGGATCATTTGTATTTAATTTTCAGATTAATATTTATTAATAATTCTATAATTTGTGTCCTCAAGTAAAATGACAACATTTTACACACGACACCATTTTTATTATATATTTAAACCATAATTATAGCGATTTCTACCTGAATACAAGAATTTGTAAGTATAATTAGTTTGTATACTCTGTCACAGGTGTCGCTACCCTTGAAAATGAAAGAGTAAACACAGAGTTGGTTTAATATAAATGCGTGCTAAAATAAAGCATGGTCTAATATTATCTTTGTTATATAAATGTGGGTAATTTTTTAAAAGTACCTAAGTAATAAGATTTTGTAATATAACGCATAAAAAAACCAATAATATGTACTAATTTTTCTTTATTAAGAATAAATATTAAATTTTACGTACAGGGTGTCCCGCATAAAATCGTTATTTATGTTTAAATAAATTTACAGCTTAAAAATTAGCCTGGCTCAGATAGATTTCTTTTTCAATCTACAAATCTACAAATCTTCAAGCTACTTACCGGTAAGAAGGAAACCACTGGATATTTAATGAAAAAAGTTACGACCAAAAAAGTAATACATTCTAGAATATGAATATAACTAACACGATTTTAATTTCATATTGTCTTGATAATCAACTTTTGCTGATTTTTAGTCACTTACTATCGAAATAAATGAAATAGACCTCTGAGTTTGGAAACCGATATTAAGAAAACGTAGGGGCAAAAAATTTGAAATTTCGACCATATAGCCTCACTATTACTCTATTGTGTGCTAAAATTTCAGTTGGTTTCGTTATCCCATTTGTTAGTTATTAATAAAAATGTTGAAAAAATCACGGTTTTCTGCATATAAAATTATTGATACCTCTCACTTTACGTCGTAATTTTTTTGTTAACTGATAAAAAAATTCCAATTTTTACTGACGATAAGTCGAAGTATTTTTTTTAATATTGTAAAGGTCATTTGTCTCAAAAGGTCTTCTTTTTTTATTTTTAAGTGAAACATAAGGGAGTGCTATCTCCGTAAATATGGCGTTCTTTAAAAAAATAAAAAACCGACAAAGGCAGCAAATAACTGTAAACAACAATTTGAAAAAATATGTTAAAATAATGCAGTTATAAATATGATATTCTTAAAAACAGTATCGGAATGGTCAATTACGTTCACGGTCCGATGCAGAGTATATAGTATAGTCTTTATAACTGTATTATTTTAACAAATTTTTTCAGATTGTTGTTTACGGAAATAGCATCCCCTTCTGTTTTGCTTAAAAATAAAAAAGAGCTTTCGAGACAAATGACCCTCACAGTACTAAAGACGATAGTGCGACTTATAGTCAGTAGAAATTTGAATTTTTTTTTTGTTTATTTTTTTTCCCGTTATTTTATCATCTTCTAGGTTGAAATAAATCTAGATTCTGAAAATTTCAAATCGATATTTTAATTCCTAAAGGTCACTCATAATTATTTTAATTTTCAAAGTAGTGTAGGTAGGTACCTATATTTTCAAGCGACCTCTAGAAAATAAATATCAACGAACTAACAATTTTTTTTCATTGAATTTGATCAACAAAATAATAGAAATTAATCACGAGACACTTAATAAATATCTCGAGGCAAAATTTACTACCGCACAGTCAGTATCAAATATTTATAATTTTTTAATTTTTTTAAAATTTTTTATTTTTTAGAGGTCGCTCAACTGAAAATTAAAAAAATTATGAGTGACCTTTAGAAATTAAAATATTGATTTGAAATTTTCAGAATCGAGATTTTTTTCAACCTAGAAAATGATAAAATAACGGGAAAAAAATTAAACAAAAAAAAATTCAATTTTTGACTATTTTGGAAATTTTTAAAAATTTTGAGCGACCTTTAAAAAATTTTTTTTGAGCTGATTTTTTTAGGGGGCTCTTAAAACATGATAAACTAACATATTTTGACAAGACACGAAAAAAAAATCGGTTTTTTTTTGGACCACCCTACTATACATATTATTCTCCAAACGTAATTAGTAGCAAGTTTCTATATATTTTAGTAATTAGGCAGTGTTTTTTAAATTAATACGACTCACCAAAGTATAAAAATAATTCAAGTTATATCATTTTTACTGAAAATAGTAATTTACGTATCGGATTGTTAACGTGAAAATATAAACATTAGACTATTGACTATTCCTGTTATACGTTTTTTAAGCTTTTGAAGAAGAAACTACATGGAATTTTAAAAATTATATCTGCTTTTATAATAAAGGAATGGTAATTCTAAGATTGTTTAAGCTTATTAACTAAAAATTATTGCCTACTTAATAAAAAAATTATTATTGTTCTCGATAATCTATTAATGATTAATAAAATCTTTACTCTCTTTCCTTATAAAACTGTACATAATATGTACACAAATTGGAGCCGTTCCTGAACAATCGGGCGCAAGGCCTGTTAAAATATCGGTCCAGCGTAAATTATTAAATAACACACCTTGAAGCGTTGGCCGCTAGAGCTAGAGCAGCACTTGCCGGGGTCCCGTTTCGTGACTCACGCTGGGCGATATTTTTTGTACAAAATCCCATCCTTAATAGGTTTAATTATAGGTACACTTATAAATATTAAACATAAACTCAAAAATAACAACTATAAAAAAAACAACAATAAAACAAAAATGATTTGACACCCACTGAATATAATTTTCAAAATGTTCCCTTAGCTCCTCGACATTATCAGCTCTATACTTATAAATTTTGTCTTTAAGATCCCCCCCCCCCCAAAATAAGTATATAGGAGTTAGGTCTGGTGACCTGGGCGGCCATCTGTTTGGTCCGTACGTACCGATCCAATTGTCCCCAAAATTATGATTTAATAATTCTCTAACTATGTGGGAATTATGTGGAGGCGCACCATCATGCTGAAAGAACATGTGATATCGTTGAGCTAGTGGCATATCATCCAGCGGTTCAATAGCGTTAAGGTTTTCATCGTACATTTCGTAAGCTTCTATTGTGAAAGAGAGCTACTCATAAATAAAAACCAAACCTTGTTGAATTCTGGCCAGTTTGGTGAGGATTCACATCTGACCAATAACGCGCATTATGCGTTGAATATACCTTCGCTGCTTATAAAAGCCTCGTCGGTCCAAATAACATTTTGAAAAAATTGCAATCTACATGAGTTTACTGCAAAAACCATTGGCAGAAAATAACGCATCTCCTGGATGCAAATGGACCTTTCTTATAGTATATGGTCAAAACTTGTGTTTTTTTTAAGTTCTCAATGCTTTGAATTTACCAATTCCTATCGTCCTTTGAATTTCTCTGCTGGATACATTGGGATTTGCGACAACAAAAGCTAAAGTATTGATTTCATAATTTTCTCTATTCTGTATATTATAAGATTTAGCTTTCAGTTTTTGAAAATAACCAAACTCACACAAGTTATCATAGAGTCAGCTAAAAATTCTCTTTTCTGACTGATGATATAAGTTAAAGCTGTGTCATTATTTTTTTTTACTTTCAATGTAACACTCCAACATTTAAACTTTGTGAAGATTTTCGTACACCATTTTTATATCTTTCAAAAATAATAAAACCAGTAATAGACAAGCTTTTAATCAACAACAAAAGACGAATACTAAGTAAATCTCATGGCCAACTGAAAAAATATCTACATTTTTGCATTTTTTTTCATTTAGGCAAATAAATAGTATCTATTAATATATATCGCTGAAAAGGTAAAAAAATGCTATTTTCAACGGGATGTCCCAATGTGTTCTATTAAAAAAAAACTATGTTTATGTAATATCAGAAAAACTGTGCTATTTGTAAAAAATCTAAGTTCACCACTGGCTTCCTAATAAAAAATAGAACAAATAATGTTCATACTTTTTTCTTCTAAATTGAATGACAACGGAGATAGAGAGGTTAATGTAAATGGGATATTTTTCAAAAAAACCTGTCTATCTAAAACTAATCAAGTTAGCCAAGATCTTTTGGTACCAGCGAAGTAAACTCAAAAAATGAGGACGAGACATCGATATCAGATTTTTTGTATCTATCACCGTTTTGACACCCTGTACATTGTACATATTTCAAATTGCATTTTAACTTTATTAAAATTTGTTAAATGTTAAAATACTTTTGTAGACTTTTACAAATTTTGAAGAAATTCTCCTGGGATACCAATTTGTTTGCCACATACTTTCTGAGTTAAATCACTGAATGGAACAAGACACACAAAACCACTTTTTAATATGTTACAGTAATTGAATTTAATTTATTAGTCAAATTTAAGGCTTTCGAAAGTCTAGTAGTGTCAAATTTGTAGAAAGGAAAGTTAGCCAATATATTAGAACCAGCTCTCCAATTTATTTTAGTTAGGGAATTATAAATTATGTGTACCTATACAGGGTTTTTCTCAGATAAGTTGTGTTCCTTGAAAAGGGTGATAGAGGGCATGAAAATTAACAACTTTTATTCTAAAACATTACGTTTTAAATTGAAAAAATTTTGTTCACATGAAGGTTTAATCAAATTTAAAAGCCATTTCTGGTGCGGCAGCCAGCTGTACCTTTGATGTCGAAGCTGCCGCGCGTCCCAGTGTGAAAACGCTGATGGTGTCGGTTTAAATTTTGTGTTCGAAAATACTGAAAATTATTCAAATCCCGTTTAAAAGTAACACAAAAACTAAACGAATAAACGAATTACTTACTAATAGACGATATGCTCTACAAAAATTATACAATGTTGTTTCCAAGTGCTAATAGACATGCTTCCAAACGACGGTCAAAATTTTGTCTCCAAAAACACCACACATTCACTGAAAACCGTTGCTCGAGATCTCTGTACAACATGAGAATTTGCGTCACACCAATAATGAATGTTGTGAAAATTTAGTATGCCGTCTTTAGTAAAACAACGTTCATCCATAAAAAGCACCTTGTTTGTAGAATCCGGATCATGTATTATTTTGATGTCGAAACCACTGGCAAAATTCCACACTGGGATGAAAATCATTGTTATTTAATGCATGAACCCTTTTTACATGATAGGAGTGTAATAATTGTTCCCGTAGTACACGCCACACGGTACTGTTAGTTTTATACCCCGGCTAAGTAATACTGCAACATACAACACATGTGCACAAGATGCACAGGGTCGGTTACATTTATGGTTAATTTTCTTAATTAATTTTCTCGAAAACAGAAACACTTAGACCATCAGTTGCTTAACAAAAGTTGCCCATTTTCGTGCCCTTTTCAAGGAACGCACTTATTTCAGAAACACCCTGCCCAATTTCTTGATCGATTTATTGGTTCAAACATTGTTAAAAGTAAAACATGTTTTATTTCTGGAATCTATTATTAAATAATTAATATGTACTAGGTAGTTAGTGGTAGCAGCTGTTAAAATTTTTATATTTACTGGCAAATTACGTAATTAATTTGTCATTTGTTATTAATTAATTTATTTATGATTGCCTCTGTGGGTCGGCTTACATTTCGTGCGGTTATAGTTGAACGCATTTACACATCTGCCCTGCTATGTCAATAAAATGATACCAGTACAAGTATAAAAGTAGTGTTTAAGGGAGAAATAATTTATTAAAGGTTTATGTACGAGGAAGTAACATTTACCGTAATTAGCAATTATGTTGTCTTACATAAGTAACTGCTGTATCTAATTATGTATTTTTTAATGGCATCTCGACTCGCTATCTTTCCACCAGTTGAATATGGAAATAAGACTATTTTGACTAACAGATCTGGAAATACGTTGCTATTGTTGCCAGACGCTTTCACCCAGTTCTGTATTCATTCGGTTGAATTAAGGGAGATGCGCGGAGATAGTAGTTTGTTGTTCTATTTTCTGTAGGTGACGACTAAATTTCCTATTTATACAGTTGTAGTAACGTACGACAATGGTACCACCCTCACTGACGATCGGCCCAATTTAATTTAGTATGTAAGGCGTGCGGGGAATGAGATTCCATGGGCGTATCATGTTAGAGGGTTCCAAAAATAGTTTCATATAGGATAACAAATAAAACGTCGATTTTGGTAAAAAACTATAGATTGTACTTGAAATTTATAAATCCAACAGGAAGGAAAGTACTTTTTTATTTATAAAAAGTATGTATTCAGCATTTTGTTCATGATAAGTAAATACAGAATTAGGCGAAATAAATTATACTACACACATTAAAATGGTGGTTTTGATATATTTATAACTCTACCGCATTGATATATCTAGAAATCGACTTAAAGTTGAGATATAATGAAGCAAGATAAACGACTTTAATAAAAATAGATAATCTTGCAAAGAATCACCTATATTAAAGCTGCAACATAACGAAAATATTAAAAAAACCAAACATTTTATACAAATTGAAGTACGTCTTGGCCTCCTACTGTTTTGATGGTTGTATTCTCTACTTTGGGCACGCATAAGGAAATTTATCGCAAAAGAACGGCCTGAGAGGGTGCAATAAACAAAGTTTTCTGTTATGTTCTTTGTGCGTTTTTTTAAGTATGCCACACAGGCTTATGGAAACAATGAACATGTAGATATACTTTTAATTTACGGGGAATGTCGACAAAGTGCAAGTGCAGCATCTCGTTTATGTAATGAACTAATTGAAATCGAAAGGTCACCATGAAACGCTGCTAGGCAACGCACAGTCAATTGTTTCTATCATGAGGTAGATATATTTCTTCTAGTATCTTTCGTAGCAAATGAAATTGATAGTTTCGGTCATGACGTCCCTGGCGGGTTACGTCATTCGCGCAACTAATCGATACCATCAATTAGAAATAAGATAATTACGGTAATTGGTAATTTAACGTACCGCTCCGCTTATAATATCCACGACATGGCCGGGTCCAAATAAATTAGTTTGAAGGTTAATAAAAATCTATTTAATTCTGCCCCGACTCACTACGGTTCTACTAGATTAATTGTTAAATGGATTAAACCCGCTCAGGTTTTCAGTGTCTTTACTGGTAGCAGCTTGCAAAACCTAAACTCGAAAAAACAATACCTTACTTGATTTGAATTTAACGTTAAATAATTCAAAAATTAAAAAATGGAAGTCTTGTATGAAATGCCAGGGTACTTAGATGAGGACTTGTATAGTCATCAGTGGGTACGCCTAAGCATGTTATGGGAGGAAATTGTAAGTAATCCTGTTATATTTAATTGCTTTTGAAGTTTGTTATGTCCATTAAAACTTTTCACGTAAAACTCGATTTATATGCTCCTAACTCATCTGCGTCACTTTTGTCACTCCGACAGAAAGATGTAAATTTCCTTCACGCAGCCTCAATATTACCAAAAATTTAAAAACCGATATGTATATAAAACTAAAAAAGACAGCAAATTTGTTGAGAGTTTGCAGGATATTTTCTCACAAACAGTGAATAAAAAAGTTTTTCTTCTTCGGAATTAAATCGTGGCACATCCAGTATATGCTAACATTCTCTAGTTTTTTTTTTTCAGTATAAAAATTGTTATTTAATTTAAGTTTTAACAAGTATTTATTTAAACTCGTATCATTAGAGATTTTTTTTTCTTAAATGTCATCTAGTAATTACTTAAATAAATTTTATTATGAAATAATACCTACTTTTTTTAAATTAAATAATCTGTTACGGCGATAAATGATAATAATGTAGCGAAGGTCAATCGCGTTCATAGTCGTTCATTACAGTCAGCATTATTGTCAGTAGTATTCCAATCCTAAGTACAAAATTTGTGTTTATCGTGAGAAATTATTACAATAGCAATATTAAGAATTTGTTGAAATCGTGCCAGTATGACAGTCAGTCACATCAGTGCGGTGTGTTGGTAATAAAGAAAATGGTCAGTTTGTATTTTATTATCTATAGGTCTTATATGCGTACGGAATTAAAAATTGAGGTCTAGATATGTAATTTCATGAATGGGTGTCCGGCATAAGAACCGACTCAGAGCAAGTATATAGTAAGGGTGGTTAAAATATTGTAATTTATCCAAATTTACGTATGCATAAAGTTGCACCCAGGCGGAGTTATAAGCCTTAAAAATGAGGCCCCAATTTTCGAAAAAAAATTATCTCTGCAACGCTTTAACTTAGAAGTACCAAATTTTGTATATATTCAAGGCCAAATATGGTGATAATTAGTCTATAAGGATTTTGTTTGCCCTTTTTGAAATTTGAAAATGTATATTATACAGAATTCAATTCTAAAACTTTTTTGCTCTTGCTAATCTTTGATAAACGTATAGAGTTGTTAAAGATGGGTCTTCTCTAATTAATCTTGCACTACCTCAATAACATTGATATGGTTAATTTATAACCCTTAAATGTATCCAAATTGTATACCAGACTTAGTACTTCTAAGTTAAAGCTTCACAGATATATATATTTTTTAAATTTGTGGCCTCACTTTGAAGTCCCATAACTCCATCCGGTGCTACTTTTTACACAAGTAATTTAGGTTAAATTACAATATTCTACCTCCACCTATCAGAAACTTTTAAATTTTAAACCGCATTTTCGAGAACACCTTGTATTTTAAAGTATTTCAGTTAACTTATCACTTTCTTTTTTACTGAATTAATGCCGAAAAAAAAGACACTCTGCACTTTACACGAACAATTTAATTTACACTTTTTATTGCAAATGTCAATAAGAAAATGTAGGTGTAGAATAATATATATATATATGTAAAAAATTTGCATTTAAAAAAGTCAATCGTAATAGATCTATAATTTGCAATTTTGAGAAAGATGTAATTGACCTACAAATCGGAACACCCTGTGTAGTATAATAGCGGAGTAAAAATAATTTTTGCGCACAAACTTAAAAAAATGTTATGTTCCCTTCGACTGCATCATGTTTTATAGGGACCCATAAAAAACATAAGTTTCCATTTTAAATATTAAAACAAATTAGTTATTTTCACATCAGATTGATCCCTGTCAATTTGGCACACCCTGTATAGATTTCTGAACAGCTATTTTTTTATCTAGCATGTTATACCTACCTACTACTGGATCTAGTAAGTGCATTACTGTTAAATGTCATTAAAGTCGTTTGCTTCGTTAATCATTTACTTCCAGTGCGTGAAGTGAATTTCTAAGTTATACTTACAAACTTCCATAAGGCGCAAAATTTGTAGAATTTGTCATTTGCAAAATGTCTCTTGTCCATTCTAATAGCGGTAATTTTCCTGAAAAAGGATTATTTCCATTACTTTGTCCATCGCCTTCTGACCTTCCGGATGGGTCCATACTTGTTTATGGGATAAAAGTTGTAAGTGTTACAATTAGAATAAGTTGCAATTCCAAATAGATACAGTATTCATCAATTTCTATTGGTCAAAAAAAATACATATAAGTAACTTGCCCAAAAATACATTTATTTACTAAGATAAGCACTCAGGGGTTTTTGTTCTTCCATGTTGTGGATGTTGTTCGTTACTGTTAATTTTTCATTGTAATTGCTCGTGTAATCTGTAATTTTCTGTTTTGTGTTGATTTAGATTATGTTCCCTCAGGATAAGTGGGTTTAGGTTAGCTTGGGTTAAGTTAGGTTAGGTTAGGTTAAATTAGATTAGGTAGGTTAAGGTTAGATTGAGACAAGTACATATTTTTAATAATAAAAAAATAATAATAATAAAATTCGTTAATATCATTTTTTCACTTGAAAATATTTGTAATTTTTTATTGCCCTGAAGTGTTACGGACCCGAAGTCATTTGGCACACACTTCATTCATCCGAAGATACTAAGGAATTTGATTGTACATAATTGTTTTCTTTCTATGTATTAAATGTTGTTACCCAGATATAAAAGCATCTTCCAGCCCCAATTTTGTTTTAATATCGGTTGTAAATCGAACTCATTCCTCTATATATAGCAGTGAAGCATCTATGGAATATTTCTTATCAATGATAATGATAGAATTGTATAATAATAATTATTTGTCATTGTTGTCGAATCTTTCTTACGTAGATACAGAAATATCAAAAGATTAAATCACAATACAATACACACTTTGAATTTTCTATAACTGATTACAATAGCAGATAAGATAACGGTCTCAAATTGGCATAACATTTTTATCAACTGTTTGCGAAGCCTTTAGTAGGCGATTATAGCAGTTAAAAAAACAACTTTATAAAAATCCATGGCTACTCAAATATATGAGGTGCAAAGTGTTTCAGTAAGTGCAGTGGCAGTTGCAGAAAATGTGTATATTTTAATTTATTTTATAGTGGATGATATCTATGTTCACATAGCGAATTTTCATGCCAAAATGTAATTGGCAATACGTCATCAACAGTACAGTAGTTCAAATAATAGTTTTGTTGAAAAATGCTTGATTTCTCAAATAGAACAGGGTGTTGAAGTTGAACAAATGAAAACTATTTTCAAGCATATTTCGGAAACTAAATCAATTTTTTCTGATTTGATATGGATATAGGTGACCTCCATCGTCAGATATAATTTCATGTAAATACAAAAAAAAAGGAGTAGCGCATTAATTTAATTCTTGCAGAACTTTTATTAATAATAAATGTTATGCCACTGTGAAAAGTAGAAATTAACATGTAATTAAATTTTTTGATAAAAAATATATTTCAAATTTCTACTGCAGGTATCAATTATGACAACTGTGTATTGTGGTACATCGTTATTTATTAAACTTCATGTGTTTGCTATACTTGTTTATTTTAATAAAGAATAAACATCAAATTAAAATGAAATTGCTTAATGATTTTCTGAGATATGCTTCAAAATGGTATTAAATTTTTCATCCTCAAAATTGGAGCACTTTTCAGGAAAATTTTTCTTAATTTTTATTGTGGAATCTATTAATATCACTTGGCTGATTAGTATTTCTTTTTCATAATCAATCGAAATTAGATATGCTTCGTAGTTACATTTTCCAAATTTCACAATATTGTAACTTTATGAAAAATTCAATTTTTTTGAAAATAAGAAAACACCTGTTTGTATTTATCACTTTGTAACGAAAAAAGTATTTCACATGTATAGTGTAAGTATATTTTCTACCGAGAGAATAGCAGATACTTACCAGACACCTTTTTAAGCAAATTAGTTCAATATTTTTTCAACACAAAAGTTCTGTATGTGGGCCTAGAAATCGTCCCCTAAAAAGCAGTGTATATCCCACTCTTTAATTTTTTGCAACTGTTGCTGTAATTTTGTAACACCATCACTAATCCAAGTTTTGTTCCAGCCACCAGAGAATGAGCTACAGAAGGGGGAACGGGTGATGTCTGAACACCAGCTCCGCGTGCAGCGTTCCCTGCAGAAGCTCACTATCCCCGAATGGTACAAACAATCCCAAATCCCCCGGGAGGGATTCCTGCTCAAGAAACACTCACCCCGAGAGGCAAGGTGGACGGGCACAGGCAGCAAAACCACCTCCCTCAGCAGCCTGGGCTCGAACGTTCAGTCACCCGTCATCCTCAGTCCCACCCCAGGCAATCAACCGTTCGTCCGGTGGTCCACTTCTAAATTAAATTCTACGGCATCGTCACCTTGCGCTTCAACCAGAAGCAGCTTCAACACCCGCCAGCCCAACGGGAGCATCTCGCCTTCTTCCGTAAGGTCTAGTTTCAGTTACAGACAGCCGTACATGGGTTGGAGGTCGCAGGAGAGACTCAGCAGACCTAGGACACCCGCGGAACGTCTCGCTAGCTCTTTACTATCTTCACAGAACTCCTCACATCCGCAGCAGCCCCAGGAGAGCCCCGAGATACAGACGTCTATCAAGGAGGTCACCTCGGCTATCGTACACTATGTTAGCGGACTCAGGCCGGAAGATACCAGAGACCGGAGCTACGAGAGTCAAGAGACGGCCAGCCAGAGATCCAGCTCGGTGAGTCCGCGGGGCAGTCAGAAGCTGTGCTGGTTGGAGAGCTCCTTCGTCGGGACGAGGCCTTTGGATTCGCCGCAGACGCCGGTGACGCTCTCGGAGAGCCAAAGTCACAACCCTGTACCGCCCTCTTCTCTGAGGTTAGATCTGCAAGCTCATAATGGTAAGTCTGTTATCGCTTAATAATGTGACTAGGTGGGTCTAGGAAAATGTTGCTGTTCGATGCCTCAAAATGAAAGATGTGTCCTTTGTTAAGCTATTTGTGGCGTGCGAAATGGGATTTTTGAGACACAAGGAATATATAAATCGGTTTTGCTAAATTTGTACCAGATGGCAACTAGAAGTGTTTCTTTTATTAAAAAAAAAAAAAACAAATTTGGTACTTTGGTCAATTTTTTTGTTCACAAATTTATTTTGTCATTCTTCTTCATAAATTTTCATCGAGTATAAAGAGTGTTCTAATTTATGAGTATACAGGTCCTTTACATTATAAGTAAAAGAGAAATAAATTTCAAATACTAAATAGGTCTTAAAAATACTTATCCGATAATTTTCTCAGTTACAATTCCTAAAACGGCGTTAATTTTTTTAAGCACTATTTTTTTTGTCTGAAATGTAATAACATGGTGTTATTTGACGCCCCTATGGCCTGTACCATTATAAATAGGAACACACTGTATACTGAACATATTTGGAAATGCAGTGTTGTTTTGACTAGTTATTTTTAAATGTCATGTATAACATTGTTTTAATGAAAAAAAATAATGTTTCATTTTGCAATCGCGGATGAATTTATTAACTGCATTTTAGTAATGATCAAATACCAGAACATTGATGCATTTTTTTCGTTGTTTTTATACAGGGTGTAACAACAATGCCAAAAATGAAAGACCGTATTCCTGATCCAAATTTTAGAGTATTTTCCCTTGATACCGTCAGTTTTGAGATACGAGATATTTCAGTTTTTGAAAAATGTTATATATTTTTAAATATCATGGGAAACAAATACTCTAAAAAATTGTAAAAGAACTTTATTTCGCCTAGAGCGACACTGGTCAAGCATAGTACCTATAGATTAGTAGGTCGCTCTCTGCCAGTAGGTACAAAGCAATGCTTTGTGCCAGAAATTGAGTAGCAATGACATTTAAGATGTGACATATACTTGTATGTTTCACCCACCAAATATTATATCTACTTGTAGATATTTTTTGAACATTTTTTAATGTTCAAATATATGTCAAGGTACAAAGACGCCATTTTGAACGCCTGGTATAATCATTTTTCACACTAAATACCGCTTTATTGTTAGAGGATATTTACAGACATTTTTGTGAAAACTTTAACACTGTATTTCAAAACCAAGGGTTTCAAGAGCAAAAGTTTATACGATAAATTATTCTTAAATTTGGATGAGGTGAACGCTGCTTTATTTTTGACTCGTATTGTTGCCTTCTGCAAATAAGTAAATGATAAGCTTTTACCCACAGCAACAATTTCTAGCAAGAAATTGAATGTCATGTTTGTCGGACTGTATGGTGTCTTACCTTCGTTTCGGTTAAGTTGTGTATAAATTTTAAAATAAGTCCTGCTCTCTACATTGTGCATTTTGGTGCTACCTGTACGTTTGTATTTATTTTCTTTTCTTTTTTTTTTATGACACGGTTTTTGACAGAGCTTTCAAGCGAGCAAACTTAACATTTATGACCCTTAAGGCGACAGATATTGTTGGCTTAAGCTTCATAAAAGGGATGCTTTTATGTCACCTCATGGTTTACGGTTTTTGGTAAATTGTGATGGTTTTGATGATGCCTAATGATGTTTTTTTAAAGTTTTTATTGATATTATCGCAAGCGTTATTAGAAAAGTATTTGACCTACATTTAGAAAAAAAATAAAGGATAGTCATTGTAAATATTTCTGTTTAGAGTAAAAATATTGCGCAAAGTTACATATTTTTTTATTGCAGATAAAGACCAGTGATTTTGTTGTATGGGCCGTTTGTATTATATTTTATTGATGAGAGCAATAGCTAAAAGGTCACAAAATGTTTATAATTTTGCGTAGTATTTTTTATTTATTCGATTCTTGTATAATCAAAATACATTTATTTCTGAGAAAATTTAATAATTGTTAATAGTATAGAGTATAAAATATATTACTGTGTACTAATATATATTTCTATGTTTGTACAGTTTTTTTAAACATAAGTTAACATATCTTCATTTTAGTCGTAAGGAAAATATATTGTCATTAACGACGCAAGTGCAATTTTGTTTTTGGCACTGTTTATTATATTGATTTCAGCTGATGTTGTATTTTTTATGTATCATGTCATTATTTAGGGTTAGATGCATGTTTGTAAAAATACACTTTTCATCAATAAATTGTTTTATTTTTTACATTTTTTGTTTTAGTTTTTTCGTTTTTTTTTGTCTGCACTTTTAGGTTTGCATTCAGAGTTAGAAATAGGTACTGTTTAGGAGAGATTTTGTATGATGTCCAAACTAGAGGTAAATATTACACTTTTAATTTTGATTGCACTGCTTTTTGCTTCTGGCTTTGTATAATTTTCCATTTTTTCTGTTTTGTAATCATTCTTTTCTTTTATATACTAACCAACTTTTTATCTATCAATCAATAATTGATCTCAAGAGACTTGGGATATTTATTGTGCAAGTATCTCCACATGCAAGAAATTTTGAGAGAAATAATGCCTGAAAAGTTCATAGCAGTTAAAGAAAGAATATGAAAGAAAGAAGAGACAACAAAATATACCTTGAAATGAATGTCGGGTCATCCTTCACAGATCTAGTGGTACATGTAAAAAAATTTTGAATTTTGCAGCACGTTAGTACAATTAAATAAAAAAATATATTTCTGCTTTCTTATTAGACTAAAAAAAAAATAGAAACATAAGAAACCAAAAAAAAAAGTTTATAGAGTTGTTTTTTATTGCGGAAAATTTTGAAAATTAAAATGTACTTCCACTTTTTATTAAGATTGAATTTTGAAGAAAATGATCATTTTCATAAATTTTAGACAACCCAATTTAAAAAAATATGTCGGTAAGTACTTATACAAGGTGTCTCATAATTAGTGTCCAATAATTTTACCACTTGATTCTATTGCCAAAAATAAGAATATTTTTTCATATAAACATGGGTCGAGAAATACTGCCTAAGGGAGTCCCCTAAATGGGGCCTCAAAAAATGCTTTTTTTAAATATTTCTGAAATGGGTTGAAGGAAAATTATAAATTTTGACACTATGAATGCTCATTAAAAATAGAAATGGATCATCATAAAATTTTTCAAAAATATTGATCGGCGTCTCAATTGGGGGGTTCGCCGACTAAAATTTGCCTCAATTGTTTTGCTTGTCGACATTTTCAAATTCAGAGGCCAACAAATGATAGACTTCATTTCCGCTACAAAAAAGGTACTTTTTATTTCTTTCGATAACATGCTCCATTTCCAAGAAACACGGATTTAAGTGCTTAGAAAAGCACACAGAAAGTGTTAAACCGATTTTTCTCGAAAATGGATTACTTTTTCGATATAGAACAACATTACCATTTTTAATTGAAAACTCAGATCTATTAAATTTTACTGTTTAAATTTGAAAATAGCAACAAATTTGGGGCAAATTTTACCCGAGCCCCTCTCCCTGCTTGAGACAGCCATAACAAAGTTTTCTAAGAACTTTTCACGTTGTTTATTATAATGTATAATGATATGATGATTCATATTGGTACATGTACTCATTTTAGCTATTCAAGAAGATTTTTTTCAATTTTATTAATGTATGTAATGAAATGCTTAGATCCGTTTTTTTGGAAATGGAGTATTTTATCGAAAGAAATAGAGTATCTTTTTTGTAGAGGAAATGAGTCTATCATATGTTGGCATCTGAATTGAAACATTTCGACAAGCAAAAAAATTGGGGCAAATTTTAGCCAACGACCCCCCCCCAATTGAGACGCCCCTGACTAAAATTTTTGAAAAATTTTATGTTGATCCATTTCGACTTTTAATGGGCGTTCACGATGTCAAAATTTATAATTTATGTTTATATGAAAAAGAATCAAGTGGTAAATTATTGGACACTAATTATGAGACACACTGTATACATATATTTAATACAATTTTTCTCTATATTCAGTTACATCGCTCGTACATCTGTGTTAAGTAGGCAAATCTTCCATTTATTAATAAAATGTAAATAAAAATTTAAAGTTACGTTAACGTGGAAAGACGAAAAATGTAATGACACCAACGCTTAATTTGCATAAAAATTATCGCAAGTGCATCGTTTAGATTAGATAAAGCTTATTGATGATTTCAAGGTACACAGAATTCATTAAAATGAAGATAAAATCAAGGCCATCACTATGTTGTTCAGATAATACTGAGAATTTGTGCAAAATATCTTCTATAAAAGCATTTTGTGTCAAATAAAAATAAATATCCCAAGAATTTTACACTTGTTTTGCATTTATCAGATTTTAACTGTAAATTATTCAAGAAATTGTTACAATACGCTGTACGTGTGGCACCTTTTTACACATTAGAATAAATTGGCTAATTTACCGAGCACATTTAAAGCTTTAGAATGAAAGTAAATCATAACATCAAACCACAATGTACAAGGGAGTCTTTAATCTCAATGCACTTGTGCCACTTATCATGCAGCGATTTTATTCCACCACAAAATAATTATTTCTATTGGCCTTCAAAATAGGCATCTATATCCTCTCCCGACTGGCTATCATCTGCAAAATGACACCCTTAAGGTGCTAAACCCGCAACCCGGTGCGGCACCCTCAGCTATCTTTATGGAAAACCGGTTCCGATTAAATGGAACGAAACTTTGCCGAATGATAGTCCTCAATGTGTCGATCAAAAAAGTCCATGAGACCTAGATCTGAAAAACTACTGTTCTGAAGTTCTGAAGTTATCTGAATCCATGTGCTCGATGACTATCAAGTCAAGTTCTCTGAAGGTGCTTCAGCTATTTTCTGAAGACTGAGGAATGCTGCAGATATGCTGATGACAGATAAGTGTTCAGCATGCGTAAAAACATAAGATGTCGCTCAAGCAGTACGTGTCGCTATCTCTGTTCTTCAGTAGGTGCTTCACCGATTTTCTGAAGACTACAGGTTGATACACCTATATTGACCACGGATTCGCATTCAGCACACGAAAATACATCAATAAACAGCCAGCTTGGTCACTTTATAAAGAAATATTTGCTTTTACTCGCCCGTAAATCATTGAACGAGCAGGTGCATTCGATAACTTCAGAAGGCTGTAGCTTCAGAACAGTAGTTTTTCAGATGTAGGTCCCATGGACTTTTTTGATTGACATATTCAGGACTATCAGGACCGGTTTTCCATAAGGATAGTTGCTGGGTCTTTTCCGTATAAAAAGAAGTCAAGTGAAGCCAAATTCAGGCTATATCAGCTCAGAGAAGTTACAGTCACAAAGGCTGGGTTGGTTTTGACATTTTTGTGACACAAATCAATATATTTTTTATCAGTAGCTATACATAATTTTGTATAAGTTTTGCCTTCCGACATATATTTATCAAGAATGCCTGCTTCGTCCCAAAAGGCAGCTAGCTACGAGCTTTCCAGCTGAAGATTGCGTTTGTGATTTTGAAAAGTTTGCTGTCAAAGAAGTTTTTGTTTGAGAATCAACAACTTCAACACCCACCTTGCTGAAACTTTACTCATACCGTGTTTCTCATCTCTCAGTTGAGATGTACTTAATGGTTTAGCAATAATTGTAAATATGTACTTTCAAACAATGATCTTTGGGAACCACTGTTTCCACTTTCTTGCTAGGTTTATTGCATTTGGAGGACTTACACTTGCGTCATCTTCATTGGATTTATGACTCCACCAAAACTGTTTTGACCAATATTTTAATTTAAAATATGATATTCATATTTTGCATTCATTTCTTTGGGAATGATTTTAGGACTTCTGTTCCTCTGTGACAATTTGTCATATCGTGACATTTTAGCTTGACAAAACTCATTCTCCTGTTCCCTTTCGCAATTGTGAACTATTTGCACTAAATCTCAACTTTACATTTGTGCATTTTGTTGCAGATTTTTAACAAATGCGAATATGTAAATAAAAAAGAATGTTATTTTTATTTTGATAAAAACACAAAACTGTTGATACATCCATATGTTTTTACTTTTGTTTAAATAACAATATCTCTACCCTACATTCTAATCGCAAGGATTAACCCAGAAGTCAGAGGCTTATGTGGGAGAGAGGGTGACATATTATAATTCAGTAGACCACATGTGCACCCAGGAACAACTTATGTTGGTAATTTCTTAGTCAATTTTTAACTTGACCATTAGCTTGATAAATTTATTAGGTAAAAAATCGTTAAATACAAAACAGGTTTCACACATTTTTTTATGTTTAACAGCACTGCTTAATGTCAACTGAAAATTACTAATACAATTATTAACAAATCTATAAAACGATAATTCTTCTAATAGTTCTTGTCGATTAAAAGTTTTATAAATTTCACCCGACGAAGTACTTACTCTAGCATGTATTTTTTCAAGACTTACTTAACTGCTAGAGTCCCTGCCTTCCACTGCATTAAACATTAAGCAGTTTTTATTTCACACAGATGTGACACTTCTAACGACCACCGGATCGACTTTAAAACCGTCTCCAAGCTCCACCACCTTAGAGGACGTGCTGGACTCTCTCCTAGGTCTCCCGTCTACCGGCAGAGCCCCCAGTCCCAGTCTCCAAGGTAGGAGACATGTGTAAGTTTCGATTTCAGGTTTTCTACAATTTCCTTCAAAATCATTGGGAGCACTAACCTTCATCAATGTCATGTAGTTAAATGGGAACGTTTCGAATGTAAATATCGAAATTAGCACCCGTAGCGGGGAAATGCTCGAGCAGATAGGTTATTTGTTTTCTGTTTAAGTATATGGTGACTTCCGTTAAGATGTTAATGGATGTGATTAGACTGAGCAAGGGAAAAACCTTAATAGATGCAAGATGTAGGTTGTAGATTAAGTAATTCTAATGGCGGATCACACAAATTTCGAGTGTTTGTCTCTCGTTAGATATGAATTTTTGCTTAGATTTTGGTTAACGAAAAATATAACAATTGGATAAAAATTTTACTTTATGTACCTAGATATAAAAAATTCGTTTAACCTTTGATCACAGATGCTTCAGGAGAACGTAATGGGACTTTTATTTAGCCACCTCTTTTTCAAAATATGAATTATTAACCCTCAAAGGTCACACTAGTTCGAATTCGCACCACCATCTTTTTTGAACAGATGGCATTTCTCAGGTCGGCCAACCTAGAGAACCTGAAAAATCCCATGGGTGCAAATTCACACTAGTGTGACTTTAGTGTGTGCAAAAGTGTGACTGAATATATATCATATTATCTACATACAAATAAAGTGAATTGAAATGCAAATTTCTGACTTTTTTGGCAAGACTTGAAGTCGTCTGCAAACAGTAAAAATTTACAGTAGGGGAAGCACTACTTGTTAATATCATTTAAAAAGATGTTGAAAGATAGTGGTTCCGAGTGAGAACCTTCGGGCTCTTGATGCGACTCTGAAAGATAAGTTTGTGGATTATACTTATCACAATTAACTTTATCAAAGACATTTTGGAAAAATCTGTATATATGTATCACGTGAGAAAAGAAAGATTGATTATATTTAAATTTGAAAGACAGTTAAAAATATTTGTGATTATTTTATGTTCTCGAAAAAAATGTCACATAATGAAAATCTTATTATTTTCGACCAAAGAATCTGTGGTTAATGGCTTGTTCTATTTTTTATAGCTAAAATAAATAATAACTTAAACAGTAGCAATAAAAAACTATACAAAAGTACAAGTAACAATTTGTGTCTTCTACCCTAGCCTCTGTTTTATGTATCCAAAATGTTAGACTTACTAACTCTCGAGCCTTTTTTAAATTTTCAGAGACGGTGTCAGCTAATACTAGCCCCTGTCGCCAAGGCCAAGACGACAACCTTACTGAGCAGTTCCGACGACGATCCGAGGGTTCCGAACCAGCATCGGCGTCAGTAAACGCCTCGAGACGAGTCTCTTTCAATTCCTCCCCCGTGCTTCGTTGCCGGTACTCTCGATGCGGTCGTACAGCTCTGGCGACAACCTCGGAGGCTAGCTCCTTCAAAAATTGCCACAACTGCTCGTATACTTACTGTTCAAGGGCTTGTAGGCGCGCACACTGGGAAAAGCATCGGAAAACTTGTTTGTTTTCACGAATCGGAACGTTGTGTCGACAAGTAATCGCAGCCGCCAAAGAACAAAAGGACACCCTCACTCACCTGTCTAAGGTGGCCCGGAGGGGGTACCTGTCGCACGGACCCGGAGCGGTAAAGTGTTTTTACCCCAATCCCGAAGCAGCAGAAACATTTCTGTCTAAAGGACTTCAGTATTTAGGAGAACTGACTTACGTTCGTTGGCAAGACTTGCTACCGTCTGAAATGGGCCCCCAGTTGTATGCCGAACTAGTGAAAATGTGCAAAAACTACAATCCAGATACAAAACTCGTTCTGTATGTGTCGGTGTGTGTTATTTCGGAAGCTCCGGCATCAGGCGCGGTGAAGTGGGAACGACAACTTGTGTCTAGGTGTGCGAAGATGAGGCTGAGCAAGAATATACAAATACCAGAGAAAGAACCGTTAGAGAACCCCGAGACTTTAATTCTCACATCGGCCCCTCTCAAGGGTGACGTTGATACGATAAAAAAGCATAGAGAAATAGCTGTTGAGAATCTACAAAATCATTTGAGGTCACGCGGGGTGTCTCTTAAACGGCAACACCCCGAAATCCATAAACAGCTAGTCGTGTACTGTGAGGACGAAAGTATGAAATTTATACCTGTGACGGTGTACCCCACGGACTCTGTTTCGGGGAAAAGCTTCATGTGTATTCTAATGCTCGAGGCGAACGAGGAGAGTTTGAAGAAAGTCGAAAATGCTGGAGTGAGAGTTCGGACTGTTGATTTAATGAAGAATCTGTTGTCTGAATGAAATTAACTACACTATATAGATATTGTATGATACTGAATCTGTTGATGCCAACATTAACACTTTTACCAATATAATCAACTACGTTAAAATACTGTAATAAATATTTTCAGTTTGTTATCAATTTTTTCAAAGATGCTTATATCTTCGTTGAAAGGCTGTGGAGTATTAAGTAGGTATTTATATTATCGTGACATTTTATTGAAAGATACGTTTTGAATTTTGTTTTGCCTTAGATTTGTAAAAATGTGTACAATTCAAGAATGAAGGAATTTTAGTTCGTCGAACGTAACCAGATAATCTTGAACCAAAAAATGATAATGGAGTATCTTCCAACTTTTAATTATTTTAGAAAATTTAAAAACAAAAAATTTGAAATCATTAATCATTTTTCCGAAAGCATAAATTGATTTATTTACTGGCTGGAATACAATAGACTATACTCCGCGGTCGAAATTATAAAGAGTGACTAAGACATAATATAAAAACACTATTACCATAATGCGTATAAAATATAAAATGATTTTTATACGGTTCAATATTATTTATCTTTGTGCCGCTCGCTACGCACATCGATAGAATCTATAATCGTCTAGAGACCGAGTTACACTGAACGTCGATCTATATTCTATCTCTGTCTTTTGCACTTGGTAGGGAATAGGGAAATGCTTTTTTAGTGGGTGTAAACAGACTTGATTTAACCCGTCCTGAGAAACGTCATAGCATAAGCGTAGGCGAGGGGTCTAATTCCATGGCTATAATAAATTTATAAATTAAAAAACACAATTGGGACGTTTTAAAATGCTGTAATAATTAAAATGGATCAAAGGGCCTGTTATAGCAAACCGTAAAAAATATTAGATGTTATGTTTTATTATCTTTTTTCATTATTTTCTATATCTTGTTGCCTTTTACGCAGACACGCCAATGGATTTTCGTTGCCGGCACGCTTCATCCCCCTTACTAGTCCAAAAGCTAGCGATGAATCACTCTCTATAATTTCGACCGTGGAGTATAGTCTAAAATACAATTCATGTGTTTTTAAATACTTCTGAAAAAGTAATAATAATTTATTCATAAAGTCATTTTGGCAAATATCTTCAGACCCATAAAATAATAATTAACTTTATGATTATTAACATTTTCAAATAATATGGTTTTAATTGGTATTTTAGGTATACAGGGTGATTCAGGTTTAATCTGGATAACTTCAGGAATCAATAGAAAAGGTTAAAATAATGTTCATTCTTGATATAAACTTATTTCCTAAATCACATCCTTTCGGAGATAGAGGGCGTTGAAATAGTATTTTTTTTCCCGTTTTTCCCTCATAACTTTTGAACTTAATAATACTTTTAACGATAATTTCCACAAACGAGTTTATACAAATCACTGCGAGTTTTGTTTTTCAGGGTTGCTATAACGTTAAATGAAATTTACGCGGCTGGGGCGCTACCTCGAAAAAAAAAACAAGAGACGAAAAAGTTTCAAAATTAATGAGGCAAAGGTGGTGTGCAGCTGTTTTATTGAAATTATTTAATTTCTTTAAAGTTTTGAAATGTGAGAGGCGGTTAGCATACACTTTTAAGAGGGGTAGGTGGTTCAAACTTAAGGAGCTTATGTAAGATCATAAAGAGTGTTTGTGTTCCGAATTTCACTTCAATCGAATGAGTGGTTCAAAAGTTATGAGGAAAAAAATGGTAAAAAATTCTATTTCAACGCCCTCTATCTCCAAAACGGTGCGATTTAGGAAATAAGTTTATATCATGAATGAACATTATTTTAACCTGTTCTATTGATTCCTAAACTTATCCAGATTAAACCTGAATCAACCTGTATAAATTACTTTTGCAAACAAAAAATCGTCTAATTTGTGACAAATGGCTCAATTTGGCAATGATGGTTTCCTCCCAGTTTCTTCAATTATCCATAGAAGAGACTACATATAATGACCTCTAATAGAGAACGTATTGAATGTTTAGTGACGTCATATACGTAATATAAAATTTCAAATTAAAATTTAAAAAACTAATTCCTTCACCAAAAATAGTAAAACATATAAATGTATTTTTAGGAAATGAACATTTTCATTTGCTTTGCAAAATTACAGAGTGGAAAATATTTGAGTTAAATATACTCCAGCCTAAAGTTGCTTCATTTGCAATTAGTTGAAATGAAAAAAAATATTTTTTTATATCCCTATAAAATTTCAACACAATTTGATAGCTCTAATGGTTTTTATCATAGCCTGGCCCCTTTTCAAAACGAAAAATGCTACACTACTGGGCTAAATTAAATATAATACCTAATTAATTGAATGAACTGATGCTCAAGTCTCGAATGAGCTCTTCCGGTTCACTGACAGATTCAATACTGATGAGGGTTCAAGGGCTGGTATCTGTGGCGTGCGACCAGATGTATATTTGGTCTGATTCTCATATTTTGGCCTCAAGGCTTCCTTTATTTAAATACACCCTGTATATTATAGTGTGGTTTAGCCAAACCAAATATACTCAACAAACTTCATGTGTTCCTGGTCTTAGTTGGCCACTCTTTAGATTCCATACGCAAGTCACAATCAACAAAAACTGATTTCTTGCTGAATATTATAATACCGTTAATATATCTTAAAAAAAAAACATTTTCTGACAATAACATTCTCATAATCTAATGTAGGGTGGTAAAATAATTATTGTAGTTTTCGTAACAGTTTCGATACTGGTCTTGTATTTAGCTGAAATTAGGGTACGCACTAGAGAAAAATTCGTTTTAATCTAATATTAAAGAAAATAAACAAAATTTATAAAGTTGTTAATGTTGGTGTCTCATTTTTTATAATAATAAAGGTGTTGTATTGAAAACCCTTTCCTGTGATTTTAGCTTGTTGTTACTCTTGCAAATTTTAAGATTAAATATTATTAATGTTATCTTTTCTAATGTTGCTTTTTTATCTCTATAAGGACGATTGTATATTATATAAAACATAAATCATTGCTCATTGTGAAGAGTATTGACTGATTATGAATGGTTTTATTTATCCCAAAATACTAGAAAATTATTGTTGTATACTTTTTTGTGATCAGTTTCAATAAATATAGAACACCATTTTTCATATAATAGTTTTTCATAAATTTTATTGTCCTCATGCTGTACAATGTACTGAGCAATAAACATTGAAGAATTTTAATTGTTTATCAATTTGTCCTCCATTAGCTTTTTGTGACGAATGGATCTGAAGATCTGATTCTATGCAAAATTAGAAACGTCATTCAGTTTAAGGAATTACTTTTAAGATTACAATAAATTCGAATAGTAAAATTAAAGTACTTAAATTCAAATTTTTCTTGAAATATAAAAATCGGTAGGTCCCAAATAACTATATTATTAAGAAACCGTTAAATCTTTATATTTGCATCTAGATATGTTAAAAAATATATAACTTACAGCACTGCTAGTTTTTCTTAGAGTAAACTCCACATCCCCAATATTAAATAAACACAATTTTACAAGAAATCGAGAACGAGGGCGACGAGGGTTCGTTTGTATTTTATCCTGCTGTCTTTATCTTTAGGTATGAGCTAGTTCCACCAGAGGACTCTGGCATAAATTATGAATTGCTTTCAAATACAAATATAGGTAAGCTGTGTTAATATAGATGGCAACACGGTAGTCTCACCGATAAATCCACGGTGTACATCAGCAGAGGCAATTTATTAGAATAGGCATAAAATTAAAAGAAACAATGGAAAAATTTATTAAGTAATTATTGTAATAATCGACTATATTGTAATAATCTAGGTCTGAGGGTATTGATAGTGGCGCCCTCTAGAAAACAACGCTCTAAGCTCTATATCAAGAGTCCAGTATTCGAATATAGAGCTCTAGTTTATGTTTCGAGCTGTCTGTCCTAGGCGGCGCTGGCATAGAAGAAAGTTAAATTAAATGTGTGCCGAGGCGCCACTAGCGCTTTCATTTCACAAAAATAAAAAATATCAGCATCTTGGGTAACAAGGTCATCAACATTAGTTGCTTCAAAAGAGAACAAATATTCAATAATTTAGTGGCTTAGTTGATTTTGTGATGTGATTCTTAGTGAAATGCGTAGTACTGACTTCGAAAAGAAGTGGTAAGTGCCCTAAAAATGTGGGTTTCTTTGTAATAAATAAATGTTTGGAAGTACCGATAACGATTTTTTTTTATTAAACTGCAGAAAAGTAGGTAAACCTGCTTTGATTTGCACAACTATTAAATTTATGTTAGTTTTATAATCGGCTGAAGAAGAATAGTTGTTTGTGGAAATCGAAAACGAATAAATTCGTATCTATCTTCTGCTGCTGTCATTTGTGATTGTTTACGAGTACACTACATACTACATATGAAAACCGCCGAATTCAAAATTTTCTGATGAATATCCTACATCCTCCTTTCTATAGTCTAACCTGGAATTATGTAGGTTATACATTTCAATCAGAATACAAATAAAATTCAAGAATTAGCATTTTGTCTACTTGTAACACTATAAATGGTTAAAATATTTGCATCATTTATAAAATAACACAGTAAATGTTGTTTCAGGTGAAAATCAAATATCAGAAATGTTACTGCCTACCTAAAGGAAATCTCTGTTACTTCTACCGCTGTACAATGTAAAACAAACCGAGAAAATGTCAAACATCAACTGTTTCAACTCGGTATCACCTGATTTTTCCCCGGAGGGCAGCTGTTCCAGAGTAATAAAAAGTGGAAAGGAAATAAGAATGAACGGTGATATGTGCAGTGAAAATTTGTTACCAAATAATAACATTTGTGATGAAATGGTGTCTTCATTGTATATTAAAAACGAAAAGAATGAGGTTTTAAAAGACTGTGATTCTTACGAGAGTGTATCTCAAAGTACTATAAAGGAAGAATGTGAAGACAGTTCCGAGATGGAGGTGAAAGAAGAAAGCGACAATTGTTCTGCAAATGTTTCCGAGGATACAAACTCTGTTAACGATGGTAGCACCACCGATTATCAAAACATGGAAGCCCAGTCGGCTGATCCTTACAATATTAATAATGAAAAATCCTTTGGGGATGTCAGTTTTGAGCCTTCGGAACACAGCAATGGTGTTGTGAGGAAAACTAATCATAAGAAGAAGAAGTTGTCTAGTGGACCCGGGAGGGGAAGACCTAGGAAGGCGCTTGTGGCCATGTATCATAGTCAGATCAGTGGTGACAAAGACACTATTAAAATTCGAATTAAAAAAAGCAATTTCACTACACAAGTACAGGTGAGTACCTAACTGTTTCAAATTTAATTTTTCTCTGTATAAATATAGCTGTGTGCCATGTTACTAATTTGAAATGAAAACACTAGGTGGCCATGAATAAAAATCACTAAACTAAACTTAGATGGCCATGGAAAAAAATAAATTCAAATAGTTGGTGCTTTTGTAGATAGCCATGAAAAAAAAAAGAATCAAATATTTGGTGGTTTTATTATTTAATTTGTTGGTTTATTTAAGTTATGGTATGGTTAATTATTTTATAAAAGTAGTATTGTGAACGTTATGAAATTGCTTACAAAAATAGGTAAGTATATATTTAAAATTGTAAAGAAAACTGTTGAAATATGTGTTACAAAGCACATAATTTTGGAAGTTGCAAAATACTGATTGCCATTGAAAAACCAAAAAGGCACTTAACAATAATTATAAATAATTTTTAACGTAGTGTGAATATTTTTTAGTTAAAATTCAAAGCATATTGAAAATCTGTTTAGTATTTAGTTATGCATTGTTAGTGGATCAAACGATATTTTCCAGTATTTTTTTTATATGACAATAGTCATGTGGTGGCTCTTAGAAGTGTGTTTTTATTATTTTTTTATTTTATATTTTTAAATAAAATATATACTTTTTCTCACAAGGTCCCCCCTTTAAACTTTTTGTGGGTTCACAGAATTCACAGAAATTAATGAATATTTTAATTGTTTTAAAAAAGTACCATTAGTTCTTGAGTTTTGTTAATTTATCGAGAATTTATTAGTTTATGCATAGGTCGAATGTTGTGTTAAACAGTTAAACATTTATGGTTCTTGTTATACTAAGGCTTGATTATAATGGGGTGTTTTATAATTTTTTAACTACATCACAAAATGATTAAAAAAAGTGAGGCCGCTATTTTTTCATTTTGACCTCATTTAAGTCCTTAAAAAAATTTAAATATGCGTTGTGATGTCATTAAGTTAAACTTTCTAATCTTGCAGCAAATGTAGTAATTTTTAGAATATTTTAATCTGTTTTAGTGACAAACTGATTTACAAATTAAAAAAAAAATTATTGCAGATAAGTACCATCATGCCCAGCAAATGTTAAGTTTCTAGTTATTAAATTTTTCAAATATAGTTTTAATTGGTATTCTATATAATTATTATATGGTGCATTTTACAAACAAACAAAGTCATTCAATTTGTAACAAATTGCTCAATCTGGCAAAGGAGCTTTTTTCTATCTCTTCAATTATCGAAGAGACTGTAGCTACCTCTAGTGTAGGACACAGCATCATTGGATTTATAGAATCGTACCTAGAATATATGTGCAGAAATTGCTAACAGTTAGGTACGTTACCACATAACAGATATTTAGTAATTTTTCCAATTTTTTGTTTAGTGACATCATATACGTAAAATAAATTTCAATTTAAAATAAAAAAATATCACCAATTTAAATTAACTAATTTCTTCAACAAAAATATTAATAAAATATACGTTTTTAAGAAATGGATTGCCATTGAAGAGAATTATTCCTATACTAATTTAATTACATTAAAAGAACTAAGAATTTTTTTTTGAAGCTTTAAAATTGATGTTTCACTTTCATAAAGAAACAATAATTCTAGAAAAAAAAAATTAAGTTCACATAGTAATGGTTAGAGTTGGGCAATGGGATTATTTGTGTCATTTACCTTATATCTGTCATAAACGTGTGAAATCTTCTATGAAAACATTTTTTCAGTTAACCCCTAACAAAAAGAAATCAGGTCGTCGGAAAAAACACAAAATAGCTTCCGATACCGACGCTTCAGACTATGAAAAGAAACCTAAACGAAGTAGGACGGCCGCGGCCTGCGACAACGACGTGTCCAGCACGCAGGAACCCGAACCCCTAGTCCAGGGGCCCTGGGGCAGCCCCGAAATTTTGCCAGTTCCGATACTTGAAAGAATATTTCATTTTGCAGTCGCACAGGACGGATGCCTTCCGTCACTAATAAGGTTACATGATTTAATTATATTTCCCCGGTATTGTTGAAATGAAATTTTATCGTAGGTTCGGCAAAGTATGTCGTTTGTGGCGTGATGTGTCTCTCTTACCATCGTTGTGGTCCAAAGCTGACTTGAATTATGTTAAGGAGAAGTACAGGAACGATTTGAGGATCCATTGGCTCATACTTAACAGGCTTATGAAGTGCCAAGATCTCAATATGGGTAAGGGGAAATTATATACATAGGAATTTAACATTTGCATTCGGATGGGTAATCAAAATTACAAACAAAGATCTTATGAAGGAACATTCGAAAACGTTTAATTTTCAAGATGCAGGGTGTTGGAATTAAAAAAACAATCAGATTTTCTAAAATATGTCTGAAAATGTCTGAAACTGATGAAACTTTGGTTAATTATTTATCTGATAAAAGTTGAAAATCTACTGAGTGTGAATTTTTGGAATCGCTGTTGCTAAGCACATTTATCTCTGGTTGTAATACCTAGTGGTGTTTTTTTCAAAAAACTTCTCAACTGTTTTATTCGAATAAAACGAACTTTTATAGTTACTATTTTCTTCAACTGATACTACTCTTTCCAGAAATAAACCTAAAATAACTGTAGATATATTCGTTTTGCAAAATAAAGTTTTTGTTTCCTAGAAATGTGAATTTTGAAAGAATTTAAAGTGATAATACTAAAAATATTGCAAAATTTCTAGCAAATGGTTTTCATGTTACCTATATTCGAAATCATATTTTTCATCATAGTAATTATAAATATACAGTAAATTAAACGTAGGAATATCTTGAAAATGCCCCGTTTTTCAAATCAAATAAATCTCTTAGTGACAATTATCATCGTGTTATTTCAAAAGTATTTGATAGCTTGATTTATGCTTTTTAAACTTCTGTGTTAACCTTTCTGTCCAGTTCTCTTATTGATCAAATAATTATATCTAAACAGTCTACATTGTTAAATTTGTTGGTCTATTGTCAGAACTTATTAGTTGGATGCTGGATTGTAAGTGATTATATGTACAGATTTTCCCCAAAGCCTTTGATAGGTTAGTATTTCCACAAATATTCAGTTGTATTTCATGAAATTTTAAAATCGAACAGTCGGTATTGTACTGAAAAATCTCGCCTAACTTTTGCTAAAATTTTAGCAATAAAACCACCTGTAACTTTTTGGAGGAACTTAAAATGAGAGTTAATCCCATCTAATTGACCAATTAGCTTTCAGAATAACTGAAATTAGCTGAGATAGAATATGGTCAATATAATTGCACCGATAGTATAAATATAAATTATTATTTTTGACTCTTCTCTGACTTTTATGCTTCATTGTTCTAAAATCATCTCTAAAAGTTTTTAAAATGTTGGTTTTTATTGGGAGGATTACATATGATTTCTGCAATGTCGATTCTATTAGGCTACTTTACTTTTCTTGAGCAGGCTCTTCTAGAATATGCGTCTTCGGTTTGGTCTCCATATTATAATTGACATACTTTGAGATGAATAAGTACAACAAAAATTAAGATTTAAATAAATAACACTGGCCCACATGATTCGTGTGGATTCAGTACTAATAGTCATTTTGCAATAATTTTGACTCGTTGAAACCGAATCGGGCCTCAGAAATGCTCGATCACCTAACCTTTTTGAGATATCCTAACCTAAAAGTGCAAAAAACGCGTTTTTTACACATATTTGAGGTTATATAATATCATTATACTCCGCGGTCGAAATTATAGAGAGTGACTCATCGCTAGCTTTTGGACTAGTAAGGGGGATGAAGCGTGCCGGGAACGAAAATCCTGTCCGTCTGCCTGTCTGCATAAAAGGCAACAAGATATAGAAAATAATGAAAAAAGATAATAAAACATAACATCTAATATTTTTATAGGGTTTGCTATAACCGGCACTTTGATCCATTTTAATTATTACAGCATTTTAAAACGCCCCAGTTGTGTTTTTTTACTTTATAAATTTATTATAGCCATGGAATTAGACCCCTCGCCTACGCTTATGCAATGACGTTTCTCAGGACGTGTAAATCAAGTCCGTTTACACCCACTAAAAAAGCATTTCCCTATTCCCTACCAAGTGCAAAAGGCAGAGATAGAATATAGATCGACGTTCAGTGTAACTCAGTCTATAGACGATTATAGATTCTATCGATGTGCGTAGCGAGCGGCACAAAGATAAATAATATTGAACCATATAAAAATCATTTTATATTTTATACGCATTATGGTAATAGTGTTTTTATATTATGTATGAGTCACTCTATATAATTTCGACCGCGGAGTATAGGTAATTTTTTTACAAAACTAAGAATAACATCTTAAAGTACAATCCTTCCCCTTCCCAAGCGAATATTGAATCGTCCAAATATCTTTTTTTTTCAACGAGATATGATGATTTGAAGATACCATCTCACCTAATTATGTACTCAGATGTAACGTCAATGACAATGGCTAGACAGTTATAGTAACCTGCGACGCTATAACCATTGACCCTTAAACCCCAATTTCCTTAACGCTCGAGCCTTGTAACCTGTGACGATATAACCCCTGACCCTTACACCCCAATTTCCTTAACCCTCGATCTTTGTAACCTGCGATGCTATAATCCCCGATCCTTACACCCCAATTTTCTTAACTTGCAAGGTTATAGTGTCGTAGGTTACTATAACTGTCTAGCCATTACCATGGACATCGCATCTGAGTGCATAATTTGGTGAGACGACAACTTCAAATCGTCATATCTCGGTGAAAAAGAAAAGATATTTGGATTCAAAATTTGCTTGGGAAGGGGACGGATTGTATTTTAGGATGATATTCTTAGTTTTGTAAAAAAAATGACCAAACGATATATAACCTCAAATATGTTTAAAAATCGCGTTGTTTTGTACTCTTAGGTTACGATATCTCAAAAACCTTAGGTAATCGAGCATTTCTGAGGTCAGATTTGGTTTCAGCGACAAAATCTTCGTCAAATGACTATTCGTACTGAATCCACACGAATCATGTCGACGAGTGTAATTAGACCAAGTCATAACTATGTGTCAAATGTTTTCAGATAATTTGAACACTACGGCTTTTAAAAATATTTCCAGATATTCATCCATCCGACTCTCATTTCTTATTTTGATCACCCGAATTAAAATTTAAAATTTGACCAATTCTATATAATTAGTTTTTCCAACTGACGCAAAGGGTTATTTCTTAGGAGAGTGGAAAGTCCGTGATATTCAGTCCTTCCTAGAGGCGCTGTGCGAGCACTGCTCACTATTAAAGGGGTTGAATTTGAGCGGATGGAAAGGCATTACGCCAGATCACATAAAGTACCTCACGACGGAGAGCAAGAAGCTGGAACGCCTCGACTTATCATCAGTCAATGTAAGTCTGCAAAGGCAGAGTAGTAATTTAATTATAAACGGTGTATTTCTAGTCTACGTCGCCGATAAATGCGCAGCCGTTGGTTCAACTCAGCCAGACAATGTCGACCCGTCTGACGCACCTCGTACTGGCCCACAACAAAATTGCCGGGTTCACACAGATTGTGACAGCTATCGCTGTAAGTGTGCGTCGGTAGTTTATCAAATGGGGTGTTACGAGATTTTTATGTTCCAGACGAATTGTCCAAACTTGCAACTGCTTGATCTCTCGAATGTCAGGACGTTCGCTCACAATATGTCTCTCCTGCACGTGGAAAAACTACAAATTGGGTGTCCTAAGTTGAGGGTCCTGCGCATCACCAATAGTCAGATATGGCTAGCCCCCGCCAGTTTGACCGAGCAGGTAAGTAAAACTAAAAGCTGTATTAAAAATAAATGAATAGATACTAAGTGAGATAAAAAAACTTACCAGCAAAGTTTATAATCCTTATTGATTACTGTAAACACCAATGTAAACAAATAGACACAATACATGTACAAATTAATAAATTTCAGCAACAAGTAACGTTTTAATGATTATAAAAATAATATAAATAATATTTTGTATTTGCGCCAATAGAACAATACTACTTCACGACTGGATTGAGTCGATAAAAATTTGTGTTCTTGCCAGTCCAGATGACCATTGTCTAAACACTTATGGTTTGCCATGCTTTGTTTATGTAATTTTAGTAGGTACAACAAGCTGATGCTCCTTATGTATAAGGATCGTTTCTAGATTTATGTATACAATGATTTGGCACATAGCGGACATGTTTTTCTTTTTAAATTCTCCACAGAACGGTTAAATATGTTCAAATTATTTTCATTAATAAGATTTATTATCCTAACCTAACCTAACATTTGATGAATTACTGCCTTAATTGGCGGAGTGAATATTTATACAGAAAAAAGTTTTATTCCTAATAGATTCCTAAGGAATATTAAATTATTTTAGTGTCTTATCAATTTCTGCCCTTTAATAATGTAGTAATTGATTTTTTTTCCAATTCATATTTAGTATTTATAAGATCTGTACAGGGTTTTTGGTCTTCATCCTCAGAAACAAGGAACAAAACTATTGTATCTTTCTATACAGGGAGTTCTTAAATTAATAGAGGGGGGGGGCTTCTGTAGATGCAAATAAATCGATTTAAATCAAGTTACCTTGGTACAATTTTGTTTTTCAGTGTAACTTAGTCTAGCGAACTGGAAATAAGTAGCCCTATTTTTTACAAAAACTATAGAGGTCCCTAAGAATACCTGAAATATTTGTTTTTTTTCTTGCTATATTCTTTGATAAGGATTTTGAAAAAATACTGATATTTTTCTTGAAAAGCCGCTTCATTTGCAGTTGTATGCCGCTAAATTGCATCATTCCAGAGAAAAATCACTACGTCGCTATAAAAATTGCACTACACACTACAATAACATATCAAAATAAAGTACGTTTTATAATAAATTCTTGAAATTAGAACTTTTACCAGATTTATTTAATTTTATATGTGGTTTATCATTTTTATTAGTTATATTCTTAACCCTATATAGCCTTAAATAGCTAAAGTTGCCTCTAAATTTGTCTGAGAATATGCATTTTCGTTTCGTTAAATTATTAGCGATAATATTTATTTGACAAAATGGCATTTGGAATTGTTTTATTCATTCATTTGATAAAAAAAAAATTAAGAAATTCAAACTGATAAACAATATAATGTAGGTATTATTAAGATTTACTTTATTTACTACTGCAAAATAAAAATTGTCAAAAAATTTCAATGTTATTCTAATATTTTATAGATTTAAATAAAGAAAAGTAAAAAACACTTCCCCTTCTCTATAAATATGATCATATTTCTTTGCCAAAAACACTGCAATTTTACAGTTTGCATTTTCCCCTTGAATTTTTTTTTGTATTCATAATTTGTTATGTTTAAATGTTTATCTTATTTTGATTCTACCATCATCAATTATCTTATTTTGACTCTAAAAGTGTGTGATTGTTTCACATTCACTGAATATTAAATTGAGGTAATCACGTGAATTAATAATATGGATATAATTATTTTTGGATGGAACGGTAAAAATTCTGAGAAAAATTAAAACGAAAACAAAGTGATTTTCGAAAATTTATACTATAATTATTGAAGTACCAAAGTACTCAATAAACAAAGGAAAAAAAACAACGTACTATTTCAGATTTCAGGTAAACTTAATGACTTTTATGTTTAATCGGTATTTTGCCACTAATGAAAAATTTATTAAAAATTAATGGGGAAGATCCTTGTGTTAAAAGAATCACGCAAGGGTTATTTTTTGTGAAAATAGTTTTTCCTAATAAATAATTTTGTATTTTCTATTTGTCTGTTTTTTTCAGTGTGATTATTGGTGTCAAAACTATTTACATAAAAAATAACCCTGACTGATCTTTTTGGCGCAAGGACTTTTTTTTTATTAATGTTGTAAATTAGGGCTAATAAATAAAACTAGAGACGTCTGTTCAGCTGGAGCATGGACCAAGCTCGGTCTTAATAAATAAACAGAAATATAAAGTAAACACACTTAGATCCGTCCTATGAGCTTTAATTTTTGTTACTGTATATTTCTCATAATATTCAACAATTAGTTAATACATTTTGAAGAATTTTTTTGTAAATTCAAGGCTTTGTTATGAAGAATTGTATACATTATTATTTTTCAAGGTGTTGTCCATTGCTAGTCACTACTTTTTCCCATCTTTCTGGCTGCTTAGATAGTCCCTGTTCCATTAATCGGAGCAAGTAGTAATCCAATGGAACAATATCTGGCGAATATGGCCGGTGGGATAAAAGATCCCATTTCATCATTTCAAAGAATTTTTTTACTTCACGAGCAACATGTGGTCGAGCATTGTCATGTTGAACTATTACTTTATCGTGCCTTTGCTTGAATTGCAGCCGTTCTTCCTTCAATGGACTGCTCAAACGCATCAGTTGTGTTTGGTAAAGCTAACCGGCGGTTTGATTCGGTTAAAGTAGCTCCTAGTCCACAGCACCAAACTGGTCCTACCAAATACAGAGCATCAGCTTTGACCATGAATATTCAGCCTTGCCATCGATGTTCATGCATAACCATACAAACTCCACCATTTTCTACGCGTAGGATTATCGTAGTGTATCCATTTGTTATTGCCAGTGACGATACAATGCAAAAAATTCTTGCTTTTTTGTCATTGGAGCAATAATTACCACACGTGAAAAATTGCCGTTCGACATCTTTCAGTTTCAATTCGTTTGGCACCCAATTTCCTTGATTGTGAATCATTCTTAATGCTTTCAAACGTTTGGAAACTGTTATGTGATCAACGATTCAGCAAGTTCATCTTGAGTTTGACATGAATCTTGGTCGAGTAATGATTCCAATTCCTCATCTTCGAACTTTTTCGGTTGATCAGGGCGTTCTTTGTCAACTGTATCGAAATCACCACTTCTAAAACTTCGAAATCAATACTAACACGTTTTTATCAAAGGTGTATGTTCACCGTAAGTTTCCTACAGCACCTTGTGAATTCAGCAGCACTTTTCTTTAAATTAAACAGGAAAACTAAAACTTCTCGCAAATGGATCTTTGGAGCTGAGAAGAAATATGTTGTTAACACTTCAACAAGATGACACATAATAAAAAGTGAAGCCTAATAACAGAGCTTATAGTGAATGTAGTTACAGTAGTATCCGATGCAATATAACATAGGTTGCGCCATCTATTGTAAATCATTCACTGTCTTAGTAATTTTTTTTTATATGTACAAAATAATAGATAAGAAAAAATTAAAACCATGCCAATTTAATAATTTCAGAAAATATTTATGTTTAAGTAAAAAAGTACTATATGAAAAACATCCCTGTACCAAATTTCATTGAAATAATGGAATTATTAAAAAAAGTTAAATAAAAAAGTTTCTTTAATTAAGAATGAGCAAAATTATACTACAGCAACCTGATCTAAATTCCTTTATTTTCATCCAAGGAAGTTACCCATAAATCCATGGAAAATTTGTCTTAGGTCGCCTCTCCTGGTTTTCCTATGCTGGAAGAACTGTCATTAGCCGGTCTCGAAGAGGACCAAACAACTACTTCACGGACAGTAGATGACGACTGCATTGAACGGTTGCTTAAAAGCAGCAATAAATTGCGTTTGTTGGACGTAAGGGGATGCAGTAAACTTACCGATTCTGGATTGGTTCGGGTCCCAGCTTGGGATCTGGAACACTTGTTTTTGAGCGGTAAGTTTTCATTATCGCGATATTAATATCACATCTTAAGTAACATTTGTTTTCTAGCTTGTTACATAACCAGATTACATAACTCCGGTCTGGAATTGATTGTTCAAAAATGGGCTCACAGTCTTTTAGAGGTCGATTTGGCATGGTCCACGGCCGCCGCCCCGTTAGATGCTGCGGTGTTTGCGCTGGCTGAAAAGGGCCCGGAATCCAAGTTAAGGTAGGAATTTGAACGTCAAAGTCAATTGCTTGTTTGAGAAATTATTTTTTTTTATGTAATTAATCTCGGTAGTGATATGTCACTTGGTAAAGTATTAAAAAATCTTTGAAATACAATTGATACAATTGTTTAGTAACTAGAGTTCTATCGTGGATGTAGTTATAAACCAAAAAGAAAAAACATAACATTTAATAATTTCTTTTGATTCCAGTAAAAAATATATGTATTAAGGTGTTTTACCACTGTAACGGCCTAAAAAGCGTATTTTTGACATTTTTTTTTAATAGAAGGAAAGGTAATAGAAAAAAACTGTTTAAGTATGTTATTAGGCATGTATTTAAGTGTACAGAAAAATGTCTTCATTAAAAAATATTTCAAAATGGCAGCACTGGAGCCATTCTTCTGAAGCATGTTGCCGTCTAGACGTTCCACGGCACACACTATTCAAAATGGAACAAAAAAAAATTTGCTCGTAACCTACAATATTGTTTTTTGTAAAATTGGCAAATATTTGAAGTAAAAGGTTAAATTTTTGACAAAAAAAAAACAGGGCAGTTATTTCTTTATAACAATTGTTTAAATTAACTTATCAAAAGATCCATATGTGCTTATCTTCAAAATGTTGTTATAAATATGTAGTTACAATTTCTAAAGAAAATATTGAAAATTGTTGGAGTTATGGTGCGTGCAGTTCTGAAAAAGCGTGTTTCAAGAAAAACGCATTTAAAGTTTTAAAATGAGTTTAGATATGAAAAAATAAAAAATTGGTCTGTTTTAAAATTTGCTTGAATTGTACATACATACTCCCTAACGACATTTATGAGTGTATTAAAGAAGTTATAAATCAATAGGTAAGAAGGTACGTGGTACCTTCCGAGCAAGTATATTCATAGCGCAGGTAGCCTTATGAGAGACGCTCGACACGCTTCAGGAATAGCGCAAAACTAAACAAAAAAAAAAAAATTGTTTTCATGTATAAAACCTTTTGCTTCATATTCTCAAAGGTTCAAACCACCTTTTAAGCAAAAAAAAAACGATATTTTGAAAATTCTAACGCCTTAAAAGCTTTCTGTTCACACAGAATTGCCAGTTAAAAACTATGCCATTTGTCCTGTGCCGCTAATAATTTTTTTATACCATGTTTGATAAAAAGTAACGAGAATTGTTAATTTTCTCTTTTATCCCATGCCTTTATCTCATCTATTGTTGAAAAACGTCCTTTGAGTATCCTTTTGAGTTTAGCAAATAGGAAAAAGTCAAGGGGCCATGGCTGGAGAGTAGGGTGGTTGTGGCTACACAGTGGCGTTCTGTTTCGCCAAGATAAGCAAGTGGCATGTGCTGGTGTGTTGTCATGGTGCAAAATCCACAAGTTGTCTCTCGGGGTATTTTCTCCTGATTGCCTCACACAAATTGTGTAAATCTTGTAGGTAGTACTTCTGGTTAACAGTACAACTGGTAAAAATTCGCGATGAACTATTCTGTTGTAGTAGAAAAAAACTGTTAGAAGGATATTCAAGTTTGACCAGACTTGACGTGCTTTTTTCAGTCGTGGCTTCTCAGAAAACTTCCATCGAGACAATTGAATTTTCGTTTTGGCGTCATAGCCATATACCCACGTTTTGTCACCAATTATAACGCAGTTGGGTAATTCTAGGTCATCAGTGACGTCAGTAAGCATTTGTTCAGCGATGGTTGTGCGATGTTGTTTTTGTTGAAAATTTTGCAGTTTTGGAACAAATTTTGTTTTTACTTGTTTCATGCTCAAAACATTCATAAAAATGATGTATGAGCTCCATGAAATTCCTATTTCTTCAGCAACCTCTGTGATAGTATTAACAAGCACCATCTCTTCATTTTTTCCACTTTTTCATCCTTAGTGGATGTGCTAGGGCATCACCTGCAATATCTTCTCGGCCTTCCTGAAAGCATTTGTACCATTGCATTGGTACACCTGTGACTGACATAGCATCATTGCCAAAGGCCTCCTCTAATATTTTGAATGTTTCGCTATACTTAATTCTGTTTTTAAATCAAAACGTCAGCAAACTATCTGATCCTACATTTCACCACACAAGAAAATTACCAAAAACACTGAAGTAAGTCTTAACACATTTGTTTGGTAAACACAAACTCAGCATGGCAGCTGTCTAAAATGGCAGGTACATCACCAATACATAAAAAAAAGAATCAACTCCATAGTCAAGATTGAAATTTGAAAATTCTCGTTACTTTTTGGTCAACCTTGTATAAAGAAAAATTTTAAGGCAAAAGTGTACAGTAATGTTGCATGATTGTAAAGTACCAAATGAGACACAAAAATACAATATTCCATTCACTTATTCACAAAAATGTTATTTTTATTGAAAATTACTTTCTCTTTTATGTAATCCATTATTGGATCTAGCTGCCTAATATACAGGGTGTTGCTAAAAAATCAGGGGGAGTTTCCTTGACCAAAAATAAGAAAGAAAGTTCCTATAAACGTAAGTCCGAAAATGCTTCGTTTTGGAGATACAGGGTGTTGAAATTTAGAGAATTTAGGGTATTTCTGCTCAAGAGGCGCCTGGCGGCTAATGCATTACTGTTGGCAAGGCCATAAAGAACATGCATATTGCACATTTCACTATTTGTGTATTTAATTTTGACAAGCAGGAATTGACAACTACACAGTTCAAGTACTTATTAAAATCATACACTTAAGCTATTAATTTTTTGCTCGAAAACGAAGCAAGATATCAAAAAAAGTAAAGAGATAAAAAAGATGTATTTTTTATCGCATAATTAGAAAAACATATGACGCCTAAGAAAAAGCAGTAACGTCTCATATGTTTACTGATTAATATCAACAGGAGTGACTCCCTGGACGCCGCTGGAATAGATAAAATAAATCAAATTACGTCAGAAGACGTCTACCGTTTTTATATACAAACATACCAAATTTCAAAAAAATCAAAATTAGGGTTCTCCAGATATTAGTAAAAACCTTGTATTTTCTCTAAATTTCAACAAAGCATTTTCGGACATAGGTTTATAGGAACTTTCTATCTTATTTTTGGTCAAGGAAACTCCCCCTGAATTTTTTCGCAATATTAATGGGACACCCTGTATACGTACTCTTAATATTTGAAATAAATATTTTCTCTCGTTTAAGATCCTGAAATATTACCCTTGTCAATTTCTGAGAAACTTTGTCTTTCAAAAATGCTATAAATTTCGATGAGGCCATTTTGCATGATTTTCAGGATCCTCAACCTGTGCGGCTCGTCGGTCAGTCTGGACCCCGTGAAGGCGGTGCTGACGAAATGCTCCAAGTTGCATTCCATAAATTTGCAGTCGTGCAGGGCACTGCCACGGGGTATAAAACGTCTCTATACTGGCAGCCAGGTCGGCGAGCTCAGGATCAGCTTACAGGACAAGCCAAAGACTGAAGTGAGTGAGTCAGAAAACGAACGGTCACCCGCTCAGGCGGCGGCGTCACCCAAGAATGAGTGATTTTGTTGTTTAAAGCTGATGTTACTCGACTCGGAAGGATTGCGCATGTCTCAATAATAATCCTGAATGGAGCGCGGTGTTTTGAAGACGCTGTTAAGAGCTTTGACGGTTAGTGATCACTTTCAATAAACGAGAAAAGTTTTAATAAAAAAGGATTCCTCATTCTTGTTTACACAATTTTTTTTTTTTTGGTAAATTCAGTGTAATCATTTTAACAAGGCATTTTTACAGGTTAATATATTGTTTTGTAAAAGAATACTCCTCGGGACACGAAATTTGGCAAAAATTGCGATAAAACAAGGCCTTTTCTGATAAAAACATTTCTTTGTACTTTCCCTCTTTTTCGTAAGTGTGGCATAGAGCTTAAGAACACGTTAATACTGTTTCAAACCTTTCAGTCAACGTTGATTGCATTGCTTTAAAAAAGATAATGAGTATCGCTGATTAAAATGTACCTTTTTTATGAACTATTTTCTTGATTATAAAAAATTATTTCTAGAGTTTGGCAAATTTGGAATAGTAGATTCAGACTGAGGAAAGTAGGCACACGAATTTATTAAATCGTGTCCCAAAAGTAACGTAGGATTTGTATTGTGTGCCATTTTCATTCTGAAGAGTTGGCAGCATTGTGCAAGGTCATATGTTGTAGTAAACATGTTTCGGTTAGACAAAATGGAGCGCTATATGACGGATGAGCCATCATTGTTAAAATCCGACGCATTGAGCTTTTTGAAATTTTTAATTGTAATGATCGACAGCATACTGAGGCTACAGGAATTTTCGCCACACCATCATTCACCGTACCAATATTTTCAGCTGAATGGCCAGTACGAGACCGTGTTTTTTTATTGTTTGCAACCGAATCCGTTTGTTCAAATTTGACAACGAATATTTTCGCAGTTGTTTCATTTGGGGCATTACTTCTAGTGAAAATTCCCCATAATTTGCGCACAATCTCAGCTACACACCCTCACTATTCAAATCCTGGGTTACTATTGCGACACACTTTAGTTGGAGTATATTATATATTTATATTTATAACACTACAAAATTTATAATGCAGCATTAGGTATAGAGCAAACAATCATACATTTTGCATCAAAATGAATACACTGCTAAAAATGGAGATTAATTTCAAAGTTGATTTCTTTGCAAAAGACTGATATGAGTTTAACGATTTATTATTTTTTTGAATTATAAGTTTATATCTCACTTATTAAAATTATAATTTTCGGCTTATACAGTGTGGGAGAGAATAATTTGTTTCCTAATATGTTAAACACTAGGGTGCACTAGTTAAAATTTCAAATGTTGACTTGTATCCAACTATAGCGCCATTTTTCTAAATAATTTCTTTTAACTACTCATTACCTTTGTTATTAAATGAGATACACGATTAACAACTTATTGCAAAAAAGCAATAGAAGTAAATTGTCAAACCCTACATACCCCACTTTGAATGACACTGAGAACATGCCTTGAAAATACATGCAACCTCATTGATCAAGAAAATTTGTAACATCTGGTTTTGCACGACTCATTGATGTGAAGCCGTTATTAGAAGTTTTAATTAATTTTCTTCCTTGTTTTTGTTATTGATTTCGTTTCTTGGATTGATGCGTTTTAATTTAACTTTGTATCTCAAATAATAACAAAAATAATGACATGAATAAAAAATTTGATTATTCAGAAGATATGGGATTACAGTTTGATTTGAATAGACATTCATTTTAACTAACGTTACTATGGGAAACAACTAGTGCCCCGTCCAGCAGAATTCGCAGACGGAACCACGAAACTCAGACTGGTTTTGAACTTGTTAGTTCTCATTAATGTGCCATTGGTCTGTGTCTGGTGACTTTACCTACTTTTTAGCAGATATTGTGTGTGTGTTAGTTAATGCATAATATAAGTCTTGCTTTCACAATACCTATAGATTAGAAGGTAACTATTGGTCAGTAAGTACAAAGCAACACTTTGTGTCAGTAGGCATAGAGTAAAATTGAAGAGGACCTAGTTTGTAGGTTATATCTCTTCAATAGACATTTTCTACGAGGTGTTTAAAATTTCAAAATGTAAAATTATCATAAAGTTTAAACTGAAGAATAAACTTAGGTTGGAAGAAAATTAACATTGAATTGGTGATCATAGTGGGTTGTAACACAAACTCTATATTATAACTTTTAATAAAATCATTATTTGCGCATAAATTGATTTGAGCAATAATTTTCAAAGCATTTTTTAAATTTTTAGTTGGTGTTTTAAAAAAACTTGGTTGAATGATCTTGAGCAGTCTACGATTTTATTTCAGTTTAGATATTTGACAGAATTATTTTTTCCATTTTTATGCATTTAGAGATGATAAATAAAAACAAACCACTTATAAAAAAACTAAAAGCTTTCCTTGTGGCAAACTTTTTTTATTTTGTGCTAAATTATTCTTTTGATTATAAGTAATAGAAGATCTTCGATAGAAAATTTGACCTGAGGTATCGATGCTCAAATGTCTGAACAAATTCAATTTCAACGGTCATCTTGCATTGCATTTCAAAAAAATCTCGTATTTTATATGGAGTGATCAGCTTCAACTCTGGTGAGGGTATTTTTGCAACAGTTAAGAAATCTGGTAGATGTTTGAGGATAATATTGAGACATTTGCGATTCTTGCCACACAAAAATTGTGTTTTGATAATTGTTTTCTTAGATTTAAGTATTGTTTGTCATACAAAGATAATCGGTTATCTAATAATTTCTTGATAATATATTTGCGATTAAGGTACAAAACAGTTTTCTTAGGATTGAAGTGTGCAAAACACAATTTTTTTTCTTTGAATAAAATGTTTTATGATTGTTCTGTTTTTCGGAATTTGTATTTATTGTATTTTAGGCTTTATTTAATTTTATAAATTTTATATATCGTCATTGAATTTATTACCCTTAACGGCAATTTTAATTGGAAAATTATATAGTTGTTACAGTTTTGATTTTGTAAGATTATATTAAAAGATAATATTGTACAGTACCTGTCTTTTCGAGAAGAAAAAAAAAAGTGGTTAACACCAAGATATAATATTAAATTTCAATGAAACCTTGCAATTGAATTTGAGAATCTCTTGTATATTTATAAAATTTATTATCCTAGAGAAATTATCGCAAGCACCAATGTATAAAGAACTGTTTTCTAAAGTATTTATTGGGAGGTTTCTGAAATTGTCGTCAAAAATTATTACTGCCCGCGTGAAGAAGAGTTTATGTATTTGTTCTAGAGATATTATAAAAATTAACAGTCTATTAAGGGGCAGTTGGAATTTTTTGATGTAGAATTTTTCGAAAGGGGTAGCAATATTAACCAAGACCACTGTATCGTTAAGAGTTCGTGAAAATCGGGAACAATTTTTATTCAATTTGAAATCTATAATTGAAAGTATACATTATACAGGGTGTTTTGGGAAATGGTACCATTTAGAGATTGGAAGGTCAAAAAATGTTTTCTTATAGGTCATGGACATATAATTTTTTTTGTTGAATTCAAAAAAAATATTAAATCAAATTTTAGCCATATATTTTCCAAACTACAGCAAAATGTATTGAAATCTGGTGCAGATAAGTTTTCAATCTGCTAGAGATCACTAGTTACGACTTTATCCAGTAACATCGTATAACAATAGCTTTTTTACAATGTCTTGTTAAATTCGTTGAAAATGCACTGTTTTGAGGCCCTATATCTCATAAACAGATAATAGATTGTTGGTCTTCTGAAAAAAAAGATGTCTTATATCTGTATGTTCCATCGGCCTCCGACTTATTCCAAAACACCCTATGCGGGGGGTCGGAGATAATGTATATATTTAGATTAGTAAGATGCAAAATTTCATAGTAAACATTAATAGAATAAATGTCTTAGAATTCAAAACAGTGCAACTAATTTGAATTGTGTAAAGTTGCCGTGAAGTGAAATAGGTGCATCTTGCCTTGTCAATTCTGAAATTTTGGTTGAAGGGGATTGTAATATTGTGCCTAAAAAGTTATCCCCCACAAAAATTGATTAATTTTATTGCGTTTAGCTTTCATATTTGAAGGCTCGTGTACTTTTAATTATAGATATATATTGCTGGATGTTCGGAAGCAATTTTTTTTTTGAGGTACAAAATAATACCCTTTTGAGGAACTCTAATAAAATAAATACCTTAGAACTCGTATAGTGTGTGTGTAAATGTGTAGAAAATTTCTGTTGTATATTCTGTCAAGTCAGTAAAATCAATGTTTTCTAACAGATAAATATTATATGGTTACATTATTTTTTACATTTGTGCACTTAAAATATAATCTGTACTAATATTATGTATATTATTTATATAAATATACGACTAGGTTGAAGTAATGGCAATGGGGATGTTATTTCTTACAACCTGGTAATGTCGTCTCCTGACCATAGTGAAGTAACGATGTTTCTGCAAATAAATGTAGACTAGACAAACAATTGAAAATCGCCTTCATGATGTACATTTGTCAGTTCTACATATTTTCAATCCTGTATATTGTTGTATAGTAGTGATGGGATCATCCAATTGAAAAATAATAATCGATCATCCGATTATTGAAATAATAAAAAATAAATCATTTTTGATTGAAAATAAAATTAAAGTATGATCGGTACATCGATCGCAAAATTATTTAACAGAAATAAAATAAAATACCTGCTTAAAAATAACCTAATATCACAATTGACAAGAATGTTTGAAAAATAATTTTACAACGATCAAATTCGTGACCCCTACATTTTCGAATGTAAAAATATTATAGTAAATAGAATCGACGCGGGATGTACGGAACGGAATCTTCCCTACACATGAGCGGCCGCGGATATGTCCAACAAGCCGCATCTCAGTTCCAGATACCGTTCGACAAAAATTTGAGCGATTACTCGGATGATCATCCGATTATTGAAATAGTCGAATACCGACTTTCCGATTATTCAAATCATCCGATTATGTGCTTCACTAGTGTATAGAACATTTTTTTGAATCGCGGTAGTAAACGGTTTGGAATCTGCCTCTAACAGTAAGGGAGATGTACCTATTAACCCACAAATATAACATGAGACTATCAAAATTATTTTTAATGTGACTAAACTCATTTTTTATTACTCGTGAGGGATAAGTCCTGTCTTTAAGTTTGTTTTTTAGATCGGTAAATAACTGTGCCTTCTTTCCTAGTGGTTGGTTCTAATGAGTCCCATGGCACCGTGGCCTAATTAGGTCTATCGTGCGTCCCACTACTAGTCCTATTCAGCAAGTAGTTTTGTCCTTTTGACAAAGTCCAAAATCTTTCTAGCTGACACTTTTCTCAGTTCCTTGGGTTCCTAATAACGTCTCCCCAGGAGCGTCATTCTACTACGTGCAAATCCTGGGCACTCGCTCAGGATATGCAGAGAAGTATCATCTGCCGAGTCACATCCTCGGCAGACCGGACTGTTTACAAGCTTTAGCTTATGTAGATGTTTTCGAAAGTGACAGTGTCTCGTTATGAGTCCTGTCACTCTCCCGAGCCACATTTTATTCAAGCTCAGTAAATCGTTTGCTCTTTCCTTTGAAGGATACTCCATGAGCTTCTTAGAACGGCCATATTCTGGCCTTGAAGTCCAGTATTTCCTATGTTCTGTCTCGGTCCATTTGCCCAGAGCCCGCCTGACCTCACTGGGAGATATACCATAGAAGGGCTCCGGGCCAATGAACTCCGTCTCGGATCCCTTCCTAGCAAGTTAATCCGCTTTCTCGTTTCTACAAATGCCTTTGTGCCCCGGCACCCAATAGTCTAACTGTATTATTGGTGGCCAGTTCAGTCAGCATTTGTAAACAATCCCACGCAAGTTTTGAACTTATCCTGTGTGTGCCTAAAGCTTTAATTGCAGGTTGACTATCAGAGAATATATATATGAGTTTACGTTTATAACCTCTACGTACATTCTTTGCCAGGGATGCCATTATCGCGAAAATTTTTGCTTGGATTGCGGTAGGGAACTCCCCCAGACTATAGCTTACACTCCATCTGGGTCCATATATTCCTGCACCCGTCCCTCTGGCCATTTTGGAGCCATCTGTAAACCATACTAGGCTCCATCTTTCCAGGGTATCAAACTCTTCTTTCACTTGCCTTGATCCTCTATCCGAGTCTCAAATGGCTTGTGGAAGTGGAACCTTAGAACCGTCCTGTCAGATACTATCCCAAGAGTTGGTTCCGACATAGATGTGTCCATGATCCTGGAATAGGAACTACCCCTCCAGTCGTTGTTATTCCTGAGTTGATATGCTGCTAGCCATGCTTCTCTTTCCACCACTCTATGCAGCGGTGGTAGATTTAGCATGACTTAGTACAGCTGTCGGTGTCGATGCCATCGCTCCCGTCATACCTAAACAGGCCTGTCTCTGAATTCAATTCAGTTTTTCCCTCGCTGTGGTCTGTTGTGTTTTTATTTTTGTATAATAATAACTGTGCCTACTGTATTTATTTGCATGTGGTAATCACATTTATCACCCGCGAATTGACAATAAAATACACTAAATTTAAATAAACTACGTAAATCTATGTTAGCGCCATCTCTTAATTTTTCATTTAAATGACAGTTGACAGTTATTTATGTCGACCTAAACTGAATAAAAATCTGAAAATAAATTAATTAAATTCTGTGAAAACTTGATTAGAATTCCTACCAGTACCAGAAAGTGATGCAGATACAGATAACGAATTCGTAATAAAAAATATGTGCAATTCATACAGTTGTCTATTGTTCAATTAAGCAGATGAGCACACACATTTCGTTCGCGCACTCTACTTAAGACTGATTTTATTGAGGCGAAGTGCATGGCACTATCTATTAGTAGTCAAGGGAGCTACGTAGTGGGAAGCCTTCCGAGAAACCGAACAAATTTTCATCAGTATACATGTATCTACCACGAAGATATAACATTTTGCGTTAAGCAAGTTTTCGATAGTTGTCATCAAATTACACATTGAATAGCACACAGCAATCAAGTTGCATAAAGCTGGTAAAACAACCATGGAAACATATCAACTGTTACAAAAGTGTGTTGATGTGTTTGGTAGGTTTTGTGATGGAGGAGACAGCGTGCACGATGATGAGAGGACAGGGTGTCCTCGCAATCATGAAAACATCGAAGCTGTGCGCTCTGCGCCAAAGTCTGATCGTCGATCAACTATCAACAATGTTGGCAGACCGACTGTGTATGAATACATGTTAAGCGAGTTTTTAATAGTTGTCATGGAATCACATTGAACAGCATATAGCAATCAAGGTGTTTAAGAGCTGGAAAAACAACCACAGAAACGTACCAACTGTTACAAGTGTTCCTGTGGTTCGGTACATTTTCTGATTGAGGAGACAGCATGCATGATGATGAGAGGACAGGGTGTCGTAGATTAATTATCAACAATGTTGGCAGACACACTATGTATGAATATGGTGACTCACAACTTGTCCAAAAAAATTTCAATACCATAAAAAATTTTTTTGTAAAATCCTTAGTAGTAGTCTAACATCATACGCATTGTGTGCTGTACGCAATTTGCGCTTTCCCTCCACGTGTCCCTAGGCGATTCAGAATACTGAAATCCAATTTTAGTATTGTTTTTACGATAGTGTTTACATTAATTTTTCAAGTGTCAAAAATGGGTTACGTGTATAGCAACTTGGGGTTGAAGGAAATCCTTTTAATTTATGGTGAAGCACAAACCCAGCCGTCAGGCAAAGGTGGTCAAACTCTTCTTTGTAATAATAAAAAGGAAATGATGTATTTGGATTAAATTTTCTACTGCTCTACCAATCAGAAGTGTGAGGTTTATTATTTGTCCTGTCGAGTGAAAACTGACTTTGGATCTTGCAACTCTATATTTATATCAGTTGATGCTTATAAGATTCCGTATTATTTCAGAAATTGTGCAGAGAATAAACATATTACTCGATTTTAAGGTAGTCGCTTGTTTTATACTTTATATTTAACCTAATTTATGGGGAGCTTTGCGGTTGTTTGGGCCTTGGTCTCCAGGACAACAATATTACACCCCTTTGCATATTTCCTTTCAGAGGCACTACAGAGTACACCCACACATACACTTGTCTATTAACACAGATTCATTCATGAACAAAAAAATACAATGTAAGTTCCAATAAATTTATTTTTAAATATTTAATAGTACAATAATTTAGTATTCTAAAACTCCATCAACAAGCATTATTTATTTTAAAAGGTCTACTTATAGAATCATTACAAACTAGCAGCAAGCAAATAATAAAATCATAGTACAGCCTTTGTTTAGATTTAAAACCCTTGAAAATTTTTACATTAAGATATACCATTAAAAAGATCACTTATATAGGTTTCGGGATTAGTAATCGCATCCAACAAACCTGAAAACAAAAAATAAATATATAAAATGTCTCCGCCAGCATTAAAACGCAGGATTTTTCCACAATTTGCAAATTAAATCGCCATAAAGACTTACCTGCTACATCACAGAATTCTGGAAAGGAAGTACAGGGTAGAAGCTCCTCTGTATAATAAGCCAATAGCTTCTCTGAAGATTTCATGAGAGACTCGTCGTTATGACGGATGTAGTCCGCAAGGTTGTTGGGCCACTGCTCATCTGGTCCGGACACATTCTGTTGAAAAAATGTTTAGTAAAACCTGTCTTGCATTAACCGATTTTTTTTACATGATAAATTGGTCAAGTTACATGTGAATGCAAAAACATAAAAGTGGGCTGGTCCAATAGGTAGGTAGGTAAGCACTTCTTTATTATACTAATTTTTCAGTAATAGGCCCAATCAGTTGAATTTTTTTTTGCATATTCTAAAAATTTACCCTTTAGTTAGTTAGTATGCCAAAAATCAATTTTTTGTTTCAATAAGAAATGTGTGAAATAAATTAATGAAGAGCGCAGAAAAACATTGAGGAACCATCGCCTGACGTCATAATACCGGTACAGGCGACTAGCAGAGCACTCTGCTCACGCTCCCGCTCACTCCCCATCCCATTCCGTTAATACACACGGTGTGGTTCGCTTGGCAGTTTAGTTAATCATTGTTATTATGTCTAAATAGGTCGAAACCGAGGATTGTACAAATATTGTATAGTTCCAGGCTGCAAAAGTATCTCAGTATCGACTCCGAATAAAATATTTATTTCATTACCGAAAAATGAAAAGTTTGTGTGATGTTAACCACGGTTTCCCTAGCCACGGTTTATGACCAGCAGGAAATCATCTTTGGGATGGAGGAGCTCAGATCACCGAATTGTGGGCGGAAATTTTTACTACATTTGCATGTTCATTGCACCTCGCTTATAAAAAAATTAAAATAGAAGGACAAGGGAAGCTATAAGCAACTCGGATATACCTTCATTTTTCTTTAGTTGTACGTCTAGGGGGTTGTAAAATATTTTTTGAACATTTAGAGCACAATTTTCAACCTTATACCGGAAAAAAATTCTACCCCATCTAAATGTCCATGTGTTCACAAAAATGTCAAAGTACGTCGGCGAGAGGGACCTATAAGCAACTCAATCACCCTCGTTTTTCTTTGGTTGCCCATCTAGGGGGTTATAAATATTATTTGAACATTTAAAGCAGAATTTTCAAATTTATGCCGAAAAAAAAATTTCTACTCCATCTAAACATACCCGTTCACAAAAATTTCGAAATACGTCTGCGAAAGGGACCTACAAGCAACTCAGAATCACCCTCGTTTTTATTTGGTTGCCCGTCTAGGGGGCTATAATTATCATATTTGAACATTTAGAGCATAATTTTCAAATTTATGCTGAAAAAAAAATGTCTACCCCATCTAAACGTTCCCACTCACAAAAATTTTGAAATACGTGACGAGAGGCATGACCTATAAGCAATTTATTTAAATAATAATATTTTACAACCCCCTAGACGGACAACCAAAGAAAAATGAGGGTGGTTCCGAGTTGTTTCAAATACTAGTCAAAGTACTACTGGCACATACATGTCGTTGCATACATCTACAAGTACCGAGTCTAGTAGGTTGGATACATTTGTACAAAAATGGAACCCAAAAGAAAATGTAGAAAAGCGAACCATTTATGTTCGTCACTGAGAAAAATCCGAAAATGTATTTAGGTATTCCAAGTCATTCTATGTTTTGTGAGAGACCTTGTATCAAGCTGTGGTCACTGTTTATAATAAATGTCAAAACAGCCATAAAGTAGATGTGGCCTCAATATAAGGAATGCCTGCAAGTTGGGGAGACAGGAATTCATTCCCGATATAGACTTATAAGTGTTGAGCACTGTACTGTTAATAATTGATTTTATGTTATATTTAATTCCTGGATTGTTATAAATATTTTCTCAAATTACCGTGTTTTAACAGTTTATAATAAATATGTTGTGTGAAAAATGCACTTCAACAAGACTTGGTATATATCTCTTATACACTCTGTATATATACACTTAAAAATATAGGTAAAAGTATAGGCAAATATGTATCTCTCCGACTGCTCGCAACTTGATCCGCCGAGTGGCCGGTATCGTGACGTCATTACCTGTTTTCCTGCAGTGTTGACCTTTTTAAGGGTCTTACAAATTCAGAATTAAATATATCACTTAATTATTATTAATCCTATTGACCTAATTCTTTTACGATATATTTAAGTGGTAAAATACTATCAGAAAATGAAAGAAAAAGTTTAAAATTATATATCACTCAATTCAGTCTGAATATATCATTGGAACAATATGCGAAAGCATCAGCACATTACAATTTCCAAGCATGGAAGACACACAAAAACACTTAAATTCTGATCTAATACTTTTGGTTGGTAAAAAAATTAATATTTGAGATGAATATCTTCAGGAAGTTTTTATTTTTAAATTTTGAGATCGTATGCAGGATCATTATAACAATTTCTTGACTAATTAGTTGAAAGATTTATGGAGCAAACATTGGTAAACATTTGAATTACATCAAACAACGTACCTTAAAGAAGTAACTGTATATACCATCTACTAATCCAAAGAACACCAAATAGGGCTTGTAAACGGCATATTCCTTAACAGTTTTGTCCGAGAGGGTCTTAGCGGGGCCGGTGGGTTGACAATGCCTGGCTTGTGCGAGAACTACCAGCCTTTTGAGGTGCGAAAGCCTGTGACTTTTCCACTGCTCCGCGGAGTGCAAGAGAACGGACATCGTGGACCAATACAGAGGTCCCTCGGCTTCGTAGCACGACTCTATCCACCGTTCCGTATTACTCGCTTCGAGATACGACATTAAACTCGATTCCTCTCGCTTACTAACGCGAGTTCTGCAAAAACACGAGAATTAAATACAGCTCCATCGCGATGAGTAGAATACTCACGTATTGATCACGTAAAGTGCAACATGAACTAAGTAAGGGACGACGTGCATATTGCTTTGCGGTCCGCCGCCTCCCGTGTCCTCGTGGAAGGATTTTTCCTGGGCGAACCTCAGTAGCAGGAGTTTTAAATCGTGGATGGTAGAACTGTGTCCTATGTCTCTGTGGTTCGTGCTCTCTTGAAGATACGTATTGTGCCTGGCTAGGCAACTGGCAAAGGCGGACTCTGGCACCTGCGGTCCCCACAACGGCAGAAGACCGTTGCATTTCGTGTTGGCATTTTGGAGGGCGGCGGATTCCCATTCATCACGTGCCCTAGCCAATCTAAAAACAAATATAAAATAAATATAAATACATTCAAAGCTAAATTAAAAACATTTTATTACTTGTAAGTGTACTAACCTGACGGCGCTCATGTGGCAATCAATGTGAACGATATTAAAGTGACTGACCGTCGTGTACCCAACGGTCTTCCTCGGTTTTGCCTCGAAATCGTCAACGTTGCATCTTTTCGTAAACGTGTAGATCCCGAGAACTTTCGTCGGCTGATACTTGTAGCCCTCGCGACAAATACAGCAGACCAATCCGGACTCCTCTCCCAACTCCTCGATCTGCTGGAGTATCGTGGATTTCGCGGTGACCTGCCCCTTGTCGTTAGTCCGCATTCCTAACTGTCCCAGTTGTTTCTCGCGCATGGCCATGGCAAGACGTTTCTTTTCCGATCTGGTGAAGTCTCTGACGGCATCTATTTGCTTCGCGACATCAGGGTTGGTGCACAACGCTTCCAGGAGGTTCTCGGCTAGGGATCCGACGTGTTCGTCGGACGATACCTGTTCCAGTCTGTGGATGATGGGAATGGTTTCGGCAGCTGCAATGGCAACCTAAAAAAAAAAAATTACATTAATTAACAAGTTTTTCTCGTATAATGTCAATGCTTACTTGTGTTTTTTCATGACTGTGGGCCAGACCGGTTAAAAATCGCAGGATATACTTCAAAGCAGGTTTCGATATAAAATCTTTCAGTTCGTCGCTGTCGGTCCTTAAAAGTGTTGGTTTCACGCATGGCGCATGCATTGTTATGTATTCCAGTGAGTTTTTCACAATGTCCAGCGATATTATGTAGTCTTTGAGGCTGTTACCGATGGCATTCTTCTCGATACCGTTCGTTAAAACGCAGAACATTTCCAGTTTTTGTTGCTCATCGGAATTGTGTTCGAAGTCGTATTTATTGAAATCGAGGACGGGTTTGAAATGGTCGAGGAGTATTTCCATTTTTTCCTTGTTTCCGTACACGAGAGCCGCTAGTACTCTCGTGAGGTGTACAAGGACCGCATTGTTATTTTTGACGCTCGACTGACTAGTACAGGATAGTAGAGATTTGACATATTCAGGACTGCCGAATGTTTGCGAGAATTTCTCAAACTGATCAAACGATTCGCTCGTGGCCTTCGATAGGATCGTTTCCATTATCTAAAAAAGAAAATTGAAACTGTCTGATTTAAGCTGAAATAAAAACGCTTAATACTTACGTCTAACAGCTGTTCTGTGACGGCAGCTTGACTAGAATCGGGTTCACTGTCTAAACATAGTTGCAGCGTCCTCAAAAACACCTCCATGGCACCTACTTCTGGCTGTATAAGCACTTCTTGGCAACGATTCACTTTAACACACAACCTGAATAACTTTAGTAGAACCTGCAGCAGGGGACGGGCCCTAAACACGCTCTGAATCGCTCCCAATCTTGTTACCATAACCTTAAAAGTGTTTTAAATTTAATCAAGTTCCAGATTTGAAAAATTTTCAATATTTTATATAAAAATTGCTCTTCGTTGCACTTGACTTGAAGAAAATGACCTGATAAAAAAATATATCAAAAACGGCCTGCTAATCTTAAATTACCTGAAGGCCTCCACATTCAGCCAGAACGTTCGCCATTTTGTAAACTTCTTCATTATCTACGGTACTCTGCGATTTGTTACTAAGAGTTTCGATAAATTCTTCAGTGGCGTCCCCGAGGAGCCCTCTCATACGATACACGACCCGCATCGCTTCGTGATCACCACCCTCTGCCAACCAAACCTACAATAAAAAAATTCTAAATATTACAAATAAAATGCAGGGCTAACACCTTACCTTCTTATACACATCCTTAACGGGCAAATCCAGGCTCATAATCTTGTTATTCACCAACAACTCCATTCCATTATCGTCCTCAAGAAGAGCCACCAGTTCGCAATCTTGACATATCTTGTTCTTCACGTCCCTCATGAGGGGGCCCAGGCCTGCCTCTAGACTCGAATAAGGATTGCCCAACATCCGCCCCTGGAGGAAGTCTTCTTGTTGGGGGTCCTTCTCCAGGGTCAAGAAGAATTCGCCGATGTCGTTTTCTTCTGGGTAAATTATCGAACAAAGCCGCTCGAAGATGAAAACTGGCGTTAGTATGTCCTGGAGGCTGTACTTCTCGACCGTCTTGATGCAAACGGACATGAAGGCCTTCGTTTCCTCCTCGGTACCTGCAATATGACGACATTTAATATTTCTGCTTATAACGACTTACAAATAATAATTTTAATAAAATGATGAGAGTAATTTTTGATAAATCAGATAATATTTGACAACAATGCATGGTGACCATTTTTAACTAATTATTACCTGTAGTCATTTCCTCCAGCAACTCCAAAAGTTTCTCCTGCGTGTCGTCTATCAATCGAGTCCTCTGCACTACCAGCCTCCTCAAAGACAGATATCCGTTGAGGACGGCTCCGACGAGCCTTCCCTTGTACTGTCGCCTGATAGCCACGTCATCAAGGAAGGACGAGAGCAGCTCGGTTAGTTGATTAAGGGCGTAGCCTTGGGCGAGGTCTGAGGTCAGCGTCGTTTCTTCCAATCGGTGAAGTTGTTCAATTTCTACCGTTACCAGTTGCGCCAACACCAGAAGGACTCCCTGGACGGTGAGGTACTGTTTCCAAGGCGCTTCCTGAATCAAATTCTGGTACAGAGTGAGAAATTCCGCAGAACTTTCACCTGCTACCCTTAGTTCTACCAGGAAATGCGTCAGCAGGTTGAGGATCTGGAATTTTAAAATGATTCTGAGTATTTACAAATAATAACGGTTATAACATTGTGCAAGAAAAAATGCCTACCTCTCTTTTACGTTCGAAACTGCCACACATAAGTTCGATAATATTACAGGCCACCTGTCGTGCCAGGCGCGAACTAGAGTTAAATATAACCGCCTTAAGCCAAGACGTATCGTTCAAGTTCAGTTTATTGTTGCCAAACGATCTTCTCATGTTTCTCCTCCAATTTCTTGCATATTTTTCGGCCAGGTAATACTTCCTCGTCTGAAAAGAGCGTGTTACTTAATTTCTACAAAATATATAATTTTGGGCGTATACCTCTTCTTTACCATTTGGTATGGATGATTTACTATCCAATTTCTTGGGCAGTCTAGCTTTCCACCCGGCAAAAGTATGGTCAGCGTCCTTGTCAAGGAATTTGTAGACATCGACCGTTATTCCAGTTAGAGGAACCTTAGCATTGGAACTAGTGGCGGTATTTGCTTTTTCCTGTAAATTTGAAATTCATAAGAAAACTACAAGAATTAATATTTTTTAATTTACTTAATAGCGCTGGAAAAACTAAACCTGCACTGCAAAAGTAGTAGGCCTATTCTCAATATTTAGATATGTGCAAAACTGACAGCGCAAGCATAGGCTGAACATATCGGAACACTATGCAAAATTAACAGCACGTTACAATTTCCTGGCAGGAAATACACAAAATTATTTTACATCAAGAAGTAGTCAAAACTGAGGTTTGATTTATTTGACTTTACTGCCTACTGTTTTGCTCCTGAAGTTTTTTTTCATAGCTGCAAGGTATTTAAAACATAAATTCCCAAAGTTTAATAAGTTCAGGCATAAAACGCTACTCGCAGTATTGCCTACTTTACTCCCCGTCATTAAACCCTAATCTCTCTGTCAACTGTCAAAACTTAATTTAACCTCACTGTCAACTGTCAAAACCTAACCTAACCTCTTTGCTAACTATGAAATTTAAAGAATGGCATCTTTAAAATTTGTGTATTTTAAACATGTAGCGTGTAAACCGTTGACAATGTTTCAGGACATTCAAAAATTATGATTTTTTTTTATTGCTTTGGTTGATTAAATGATGACCATTTTGGATTATTCTAAAATTATACTGGCTGGCACTCGTGTATTCGTAATTACATACAACAATTTTATCTTCATTTTCACATACATCATTCGACAGTCAAAATGAAAAACAACTGATAAAAATGTTTACACTACCTTGTTCTTCTTAGTATTGCTACTTTCAGGCGGTTTCATCAAACTCTGCAATATCTTCAAACACGGCAGAATGACAGACTCCATGACCAGAGGACTCTTCGAATCCTCACAAGCTTTCAAGAAAAGCCCCATCATGCACCGCAGTTTCAACTCCCAACATTCGTCTTCCTTCTGGACCATCGCTGCCAAAAGCGCTATCTCATGTCTGACGCTCGTTCCCAAATCCGAACTGTTAACGTGACCGTTAAGGCTCAGAGTTATCCTTTCCATCAAGAGATTACAAAGTTCCTCGGTAGCGGAGGGATTGTCTTTAGTCAAAACGCATAGCAACTGTCTTACTTCTTCCTGGTTGTGGACGCTGCCTTTGCGTAAGTTGTTCCACACCAACTCCTGGATCAGTCCTTCTGAACAGAGTACTTGTCTCGTGGTTGGGTTATGAGCCAGGGCTCTTAGTAGGGTTAAGCAGTGTTCGGTTGCAGCGGTAGAGCAGCCATAGCAACGGTTATTGACGCAGATAGTAGATGCTGAATTTGTGTCCCCTAGGATAGGGGTAGTTTTAGGAAGTTCCATGTCCCTATAATAATAAACTTTACTGAAATAGGTGAAGGTGGCAGTGATTTCTTGGTAATGTCACCATCTAGTATATTCATTCTTAAATAATAATAATAAAAAAAATTGTAACTCACCTGTGCTTTCTATCGTAAGCGACCAGCTCTTTTCTTGACACCAACACCTTCTGTATAATTTTACTCAGTTCCTCGAACGACGTCTTGCATTCATTGCAATACTGTTGCGCCAACATCTGTATCGTCTTATTCACCTTCACCTGAGCTCCCGTAGTGACAGCCACAGCGTTTGAAGAATTATTCGTGCTGGTAGTGGGTTCTTCTTGCCTTTTATCCGACCTGTGTTCGGTAATTTTCAACACCAGAGACTCCAACGTTGGCTTATTCGCAATCAGCTGTTTGTACACCCTGTCGGCTTTCTCAAGAAGGGAATTTATACTGGACACGGTTTTCTTCCGATCTTCGTCGTTCTCGATAGGTTCCACAGCACAACATGGCTTGGCTAGTAAGGTAAAATCGAACTTGGCGTATTTGCAAAAACCGCAGGCGTGGCATAAGAAGGGATCTTTCTCATCGTAGTTGATCGCTCGACATTTGTGACATTGGAATACGTTCTCCCCACAATTCGCACACACTCCGGGGTTGGCAGGTACAGAGGCGCTGCATCTAGGACACTGGAGCGTTTCTGACGAAGCTTGAATGTTCTCATAGAAGTCGGCGTACTCAATCATAAGATTACAAGCGACGATCGGGAGGGGGAATTCTATTTTAACTTCTGTCTGTCCGGACTGAAGACTGACTTTCTTTGCTTTATGCCATAACGCGGGTTTGTTCTTTAGTTCCACAACGGCTTGTACTGATCTATTGTTGTAGTAAATGTTTACAGTTCTCACCATTTTCGTACGTTTCAAATCGCCGATTCTTACAGTGATTTTGCTAATGGTGTGACTGTTTAGCAACTTGACGATTTGAGTTGTGGTTGTGAATTTTGAATCAACTTTGATAGAACTTAATTTTATTACAGAGAAAGGTACTTCGGGGTTATTACACACCAAGCAAGGCTCCGATTCCAGGTAATAACCGTCTAGTTCTACGAATTGGCTCATGTGAGCGTAAAGGTTAGCATTGGGGTGATGAGCTAACATTTCGTTTTGGGCTCGAAGCACGCTCACTGCTCTTTCTACATATTCAGGGATTTGAGGTGTCCCCTCTGGTTTTTCGGTATATTTTAGTGAGAAATAACCCAGAAGATCAACGAACTGAGCGGCTTTCTTCCCATAAGCCGGTAGTAGGGGCCACAGTTGCCACAGCAGTTCTAGTATAGATTCTTGTTCTTTCGGTTTAGAGTTTTTGTAGATAGCCTGGACCAGAGCATGCGCTTGCCAACGTACTAAGGTAGTGTTAGTTTCCAACATAAACGTTTTCACAAATCTAGCAAATACTTCCCTGGAAAGATTCTTATTGATTTGTTCTACCAAAGTTACACAACTTGATTCCTCGAACACAGCCTCGATGGCAGAATCATCGGACTTTTCGCGGTCTTTTCGTGATGTAGTAGATTTGCTCGATTCTGGTTTCTTTGTATTTCCCGAGTTTACAACCAGCGCCGACTGTAAGAGCTGAAGAATTGTGGGTGCCACGCCGTCGTCAAGCAAGAAGCTTACTCTGAACAAAAATTCTATCACATCATCTTCCTTGATGCAAAATCGTTGCCAGTTGCCCGTACGGCTTTGAGCCACCTCCACGCAAAATTTCAAATGTTCTATGAGCTCAACAAGAGAGTCGTAAGGTAAGCTTAGAGCGTGTTGTACATCCATCATCGGCTGATACCCTCCTTTCGCACAACATTCCCTCACTCCCTTCATATGATTTCTTAGACCGTGGAGATCTCTCAACTGGCGGTACTTTTCTTTATTTCCACAGATAAACATCAACAACTTTCGTACTTGTCGTCTAACAAACGGAGTATGCGGCGTCATCATGTAGTCACACAGATGGTTGTACCACGAATTTTCAAACGCAATGCTGATCGACTCGGACACCTCAGAGTGTCTGTGTACTTGATACGGTAGTCTCAAGGCGATTTCGGTGAGTAGTTGCGGGAAACTGTGGAAAACGTCTTGGTTATCTTTGACGAATTGCCTTTGGAAGAATGGCGTCATGTCAGGCGGAGGATGAGGAAGGTGTTCCTTCAAAAGGCTTCCCGATGTGTTGGAGTTACCGTCCTCTTCCGTGGAGGTGCGCCAGTAGCTTAATAAAGCTTGTAGGAGTTTATTGCAGTAATTTATGATATCTGCTTTGTGCAGGACTGTGGCTGTAGTACGGGAAACAAAGGTACAATTGTCGGAGATAGGCACCTTGCTCGACGAAGAGGAGGACGACGAAGTTTTGATCCTTTGCATAAACACGCCTTCAAACAAACATAGTGTGAAAATTCTTCGTGGTAGTTGTAAATTAATAATAATGAGCTCAAATACGATTTCTCAAAATTAAAAATATCCATTCTAAGTATTAATTTTTTAATTTTTTTAATAAGCCGAGGTTTTAGACTGCCATTATATATTTTTAAAAACAATTTAAAATTAAAAAAACCGCTAATTTTGGAAACACTGCATTTAGTGACTTGCTTGCTAGTAACCTTAGTTTTATAATACTCACATAAATCTGCAGGTTTTACAAGATCATGGTTATTTGCCGGTACCATTAGTATAGTCTTTCCGATCTCAATTGAAGAACCTCTTGGTTGGCAGTATATACCAGGTTCGGTCGCTGACGCAGCAACTTGGCATTGAAATATTTGAAAAACTTGTTCCCATATTTATTTAGCCATACACATATACAGGTCTTTTCGACCTAAATGTGGAGGTGGTAGAAATATATACGCCCAGTTGAAGAATGCGCGCGTGGTCAAAAGGTGTATAACACAGTTGCACTGGACGACTGGACAATAAATCTCAGTTGTCGACAAGTGGTTGACAAATTGCCTAACAGTGTAGTGCAGCAATGCGGAATTTGATGTGAATCAGGTAATTTTAATTTATTGTTTCTATTAATCATTCATATTACAATTGCAAAAGGAAGAAATAAGAGGGATATTTTGTTTACTAATATTATTACATCATGGCATTTTGGAGACTTTTTGTAATGGAACAAAACGAAATTTATCACCAATTTAATAAAATTGTTTGAGACCATAAAATAATTAAAATATGTTGTTGGCCAAATAAACATATAATAGAAATCAACTTATTTAGGGACGCCTATGAATCTTATTAAATTTTATTGCTAGGCGTTTTTATACAAATTCAACTGACTTCGGAAAGACTATACCATTAAGTTTTATCTTTAATGAAAAGTATCAAAAACAAGTTTCTAATTAATGCTTACTAAAAAAATAATCCGGGGTACAAAGAACTTAACAATTTATACATGAAAGCCTTTATTCCCATTCGAATATGTCAGGCCATATTTCAAATAAATGGCGGTATCTCAAAATTTTATTTTTTGCAGTTTTCTATGTAAAAGGAACAAAAAAATAAGAAAAGAATAATCGCTCATATATTTAGTTCCTTTTAAATTGCGAATTTTCAAAATTTGTACATTTTACACCAGAAAATTAGGCAATAAACACATTAATAAAAAGATAAATAAATAAATATTCAAATAATTCAATATAAAAATGTGTACTTACTAAGCAATCTCATAAGGATCAATTGAACCTCTCTCTGTTTAGTCCTCGTACACATATATTCGGTATTTCTCTTGTCTAGTTGTAGTTCGGCCACTATAGCAGACAACAGGGAATTAAGACAGTTTCGGTCACGCTCGGAATGACCATCTAAGTCCGTAGTTAACTGGAGTACGACCTAAAATACACATCATGAGATACACACGAATTAAAAACCATGTTACAACATACCTGAAGGAAAGGTATGGCTCTAACCCCATCGACATTCTTTAAATTGGGCAGGTACTCTATCAGCCTCTCCAAGAGCTGCAGCCTCAAAACGTGCAACCTGCTGCTATTTTCCGATTCGACTTCCGGATCTTCATGTTGTATATTTTCACTTTCCGTGGCGATACCGGCAGCATTTGCCACGGAACTAGTATCGGACCTCGAAACTAGAGTAATGGCTTCCTGCATGTTATCGCCGTAAGCAGAAGACCTCCCGGATACGTTGTGTTCCCCGGTGATGCTTTCCACCCCACTTCCGCCGCTCTCGGAACCAGCACTACCCCCTTGTTCTGCCGGGGAAGTTCTCAGGGTAGAACCGTCCGTGGCAGCAGTTGATCCTTCATCGTCGGAACCAGCAGCAGACGCTGTCGTGTCGCTGAAGTTGGCCGCTTCTTGAGCTTGGGCCGATTGACCTACTTGATGTGCTAGGTTTTCATTGCCCAGTTGGACTTGGAGGTTGTGAAGCGCTGGGTTCTGTTCGCCACCGATTTCATGTTCCTAATATAAAAATATACAGGGTGATTCAGTCATAATGTCATTAATTTTAACCACGTATTCGGAAGGCTTAATAAAGACAGAAAATCGGGAAAAAAAATTTTTTACTCGACTTTTAAAAATGAAGGAAATCAACTCATAACTCCCGCTACGAGGGCTGCCCTGCCGATGCCCGGATGCTCGGAAAATTTTGTAACGTAATGTCACGAACAGTTGTCGGCTAAAGGAACAGCGTTGCCAAGTTCAGGTTCAAGCTCGCCAGGTTAGTATTTGACATATAACCGACCACTTCGTACACTCGATGCACCTGGGCGACTACAGCTACTACGAAAACAGCCGGTATTTTAGATTTTAAATTAAATTTGTTGATACGATTTTCCTTTGATAAAAGACCGACAACTTTTTGCTACTACACTCGTATTAGTCTAGGGGCTAGGGGCCAGATAGGTTTCCGTAGCCAAACAGAATTCCACGGCTGCAAATAACTTATTTTTAAGTATTTTGACTTCTCGAAACCAAAAAACTTGGTGGCAAAGCCTGAAAGTGGTCAGTTTAATTGTTGTTAACAAATTGAATGTTTAAATGGCTGTAAAAAGTTTATTTTTATAGCTAGTACAATTTTTTATCTGTTAATTATTACGTTTTCTCACAACAAACATATATTTTTTTGAAAATTAAAAAAAGATTAACTTTAACCAAAGTTATTGCAAATTTAGTGCAAATATATTACATTTTCCGTCTCTGCGCGCACCAATTTTACCATATCTCTGGTTCAATTGGACGGATTGAGACGCACATCTCATTTTAAAACTTAAACTTTATTTTACAAGATAGGTAAGTTCCATTGATTAATTAATTTATTTAAAAATTAATGGCAGCTTAGAAAGTTGTGGAATTTCAACGAAAATGTTGGCTTTATTGGTTTATAAAACTTTTTTTGTTATTCAATTTTTATGAAAAGCCAAAAAAGTTACCGGTTATTGTTCCTCGCATCCTAACAATGATTTCATGCCTTGCTTGATTGTTAGAATGCAAAGAACAATATCCGGTAACTTTTTTGGCTTTTCGTCGAAGTTGAATAATAAAAAAAACCTTATAAACAATTAAAACCGGCATTTTCGTTGAAATTTCACAACTTTCTAAGATGCCATTAATTATTAAATAAATTAATAAATAAATGGAACTTAGAACCAGATATGGTAAAATTAGTGCGCACGGAGACGGAAAATGTAAGAAATTTGCACTAAATTTGCAATAACTTTGGTTAAAGTTAATTTTTTTTAATTTCCAAAAAAATACATATTTGTTATGAGAAAACGTAACTATTAGCGAATAAATTGTACTAGCTATAAAAATAAACTTTTTACAGCCATTTAAACATTTAATTTGTTGATAACAATTAAACTGACCACTTTCAGGCTTTGCGACCAAGTTTCTTTGGATTCAAGAGGTCAAATATTTAAGAATAAGTTGTTTGCACATCTGGCTCCTGGACTATATGGTGCACGTGTGCAAATTAAAACTGGGTTAAAAGGTTACTGAACCACAGGTTACCCTAGGTCGGAAACACGACGTACCGAGTTGTTTATTTGTCTCCGTCCCATTGTTTTTTTATGGAATATACAAGTCTCTCTTCTAATTGCAGTCAATATTTAAATACTGCATACAATTTATCCTCTCTTTATAATTTATCTAGTGAGTGTTGGTTTTTTATGACATTATTTCTGTAACGAAATTGAAATGGTTATGAAATGAAATTTAAATTATTTGAACTTTTGGGGTTTTGTAACTTCAATATTAAATCTTATTTAAAGTGAAACAGCTAATTTCTTTGCAGCCATAATAGTCACATTTGGTCAGATGAAACACACTACTACCCGCACACTACTCGTCGGTGGTATAGCTTTCAGAGGAGATTCGGTGTCAATGTCAATGGCGATCGTTTAATTGGGCCGCATTTTCTACCTGAACATCTGAATGGGCCGCGTTACTAATTTTTAGTAGAATTGTTTGAAAACCTTCCCCTTCGGGCTTACAGCAAATGTTGTTAAAATATTAAAATTATGATGCTAATAAAAACTGATTTTTGGCAAGGCATGCTCAGACCTCGAGGTTCTTGCTGGGCAACAATAACAATTTAATATGTTGATTGCATAAATAAAAAATAATTTATAGCATTTTAAATTATTATTGGTTGACGTGAGCAAAACCGTTTATTTATTGTCTTTATATGAGCGAAAATATATAAATATGGCAACGTTGCATCTAGGGCGCGTTGTTCATAGATTCATATCGTAGCCGTGCATAATATTGTGACGTCAGCCGGTCAGTAACAGCCTGAAAAGGGGGTTAAATAATGATTTGAAAATATTTTTTTTCAGCTTAAATATACATTTAAATTTTTTTTTAATCACGCCATCGTATTATACTCATTTTTCTCTATCTGCTCTTAAAATTAATGACATTATGACTGAATCACCCTGTATACAGGATGTAACTATAAAGGGAGGAGGAGGGGTAGGCTTTTCAAGGGTAATAGAACGTGTTCCCAAGTACAATAAACTGTTTTTTTTAACTCGAAGTATTAACCGTAGATCTTTTTCGTTCGTTTGTGATAAAAAATCTTGTGCGGATCTCAGTATTACTGATGTCCGACATCATAGGTGAACTGCATAATATTAATCCACCTGATGTGATTCGACAACAGGGCACTAAGCGGGTAAGAAATAAATGGACAATGTAATACATCAGCTCTTCATGAATTGGTTTTTATGGGAATCAAAACAGAATCTGTATAATGTAGTGCTGTTTTATTAAGTGTAATTTTATAGTAAAATTTAAAGTGGTTTTTAGTGAAGTGCTACTTATTTGTTTAATGACAGTATGGTGTGTTTGTGTGTCTTCATTGTAAATTCGGAGATAATATGAAAAAAACGTGTATACAAATCAAGATCGAGATTTGACAATGCATGCTATAACTGGCGTTTGCAATTAGCATGTACAGTTTGAAGTTCTAATCTGTCCCGTGGCGGTGTATGAAAATTACTAAAAAAAGGTAACAAAAAATCAATTTTCACGATGGGATTTGAGAAAACAAACACGTGTTTATAAAAATCAAAGGTAGACTCCACACAAATATGATCCCTATTCAAAGTAACACCCTGTACAAATACGTCCAGCATTTGTGTTGACAACAAAATGTTTTTATTAAAAGAAAGCGTAATTTGAGAAACGATTTGATTCTTACCTGCAAACTAAGAGCTATCGCCAGTTCCACCATCGTTTCGTCATCGGCATCTGGGGGAATATCCAGTAATGGAGGAAATCCTACGCCACCGCCCAGTAAAGCTTCCAGTGGGTTAACGTTATGGTTGTTTTGTCCATGATTCGGCTGTTCTAAGAGACCTATAGCCTCAACGGCATCGACATCGTACTGATTCTGTTGCCTAGGTTGGGCTTCGTCCTCTTGACTGGATTGAGTGCTTGCAGGTTGTGGTTTAACTGACATAAAAAAAAAAACTCTTTAGTACACTGTCTCAGCCAATCATATGCGTTTACCTTCGTCAGAATCGGTATTCTTTGGAGGAGGCGGAGATATGCAATGAGGCGGGCTCGGTATGAACACCCTCCTTCTCCTCGTTTTCGGCTTTAACACTTTGCTTAGTGCCTGCCTAGCGCTGAAAGCTATCTGTGGGTCTTTACAGAGCAACAGCTGCAGGTAAACGCCTATAGTGACGTTGCTGTATGTGTCGCAGCTATTAAAAGCGTGGACGATTTCGACTAGAGCGTGAACTACTTGCTCGGTATGTTTTAATCCTTGCACGACAACGGGTGCCAAAGCGGGTACTTCTGGGTTTAGAGAGTGTAAGAGCCACAGAACGTCCATGAGCTGCAGCAAGAGGTGTTGGTTTTTGCGCCTGCTTTCTGTGTCTTTTGGGTTCACTGCACGATAAAACATGATATAGATCGATCGTATAAGCAGAATATTACAAGATAGTAGAAAGGTTTTCAAAATTTGAAATTTAAATCAGAAACCTTGACTTTGAAACATTAAATTTCAATTTCAAAAACAAAATTTCAAGTTCCGATCCAAAATTTAGAGTTTGAACTTGATATTTCGAGTTAGAAATGAAAAAATTATGATATTTTAAACATATTTCGGATTTGGACTGAAAATTTAAAGTTTGATTTCGAAATTTTGAGTGAACTTGATATTTTAAGTTTAAAACACAAATTTTTAAAACTGAAAATTAAATTTTAAATTTCTGTTTGAAATTTCATAATACAGTACGTGCATAACGTATGGAATAAATTCAGTAAAAACAAAATAAATTTTTTTAGGGAAAAATCCTCGAACAGGTCGATTTTTAATTTAAAAAATACATATTTTAGCATAAAAGGCGATTTTCAACCGTCATTTGTTTTCAAATAATGACGTCATCGACATTTTTTTTAAATAGCAACCCCTATTTTTTTTCTTGATTCTGAAAGGTCGTTTCATTGTCAATCCGACAGTATTAAAATGTTGCCATCTTACATAGGAAAGTTTTCGAGTAAATGACGATTGAATGTTAGAAAACCCAAATAAATTAAAATAAAGCAAATACGTTATCAAATTTAGTTTTTGAAATGCCTGAAGTTTTTTATGGATCACGTAGGTGTAAATCTTTACAAAGTGTCACTGTCACACCGACTTTCTAAGTATTGTAAGCGATATAAAATTATTGTTGAATTTAAAGTATTATGGCACATTTAACTGTCACACAAAGAATTGAAATTTTAATTCTTATCGGATGCGGGGATAAAACTAGAACGCAGCAGGAAGTTTGCGATTTATTTAATGAAAAAAACAGAACATTTTGATAAGTATGGTAGATAATCCTCATAATACTTCACGATTAGTTGCATTAAACAATGAAATTATAGTACGATCGTATTCGATGCAAAGTAATAAATCATTGCCTGTCAAGGGAATCAGTGCAACACATTTTATAGGGGGTATTGGAAATTGAATAATTTCTTTATGCATTATGGATTAACAGTTGACAAAATGAAAAACAAAGGCATCTCCTTCGCACATTGGGCGGCAGGGAAACAATACATTTATTACTCCCTTCATTCTCCCTCATATGACTTGTGTCTTGTGTTTTTTGCGGCGGCGCGCGTGCCGGCCTGGCGTGGTCACTGGTCAGTTTCGTTTCGGTTGTATTGGTGCTGCGTGTTTCTCGCTCGCGATATTTGTGAGGTTATAACTGTTATAAGTGCAATTATACTTCTTTCGGGCTATATGTGTGTTTCGCGCAATTATTTGAGAATTTGTGAGTGAAATCATATTTCTTGTGCTCCGTAACAAAAGTGTTTTTAGTGTTTTATTTGTGTGCTGTGTGTGTGTTTCGGGCTGTTGTTTGTGAATCGTGAATGTTATTATATTTTCTGTGCTAGTGAAGTGAAGTTTTTTGTATTATTATTGCTCTGATGCCGTTATATGGAGAAATGGAGGCGGTGCCTGGATGTTCGCGGGCCGGATGTACTGCTGTGGGTACAAAAAATTTTTTATTAAGTTACAGAGAAAAAACGATAATATTAAATGTCTATAACGCTTTAGAAAAGGATCATCCCATGAAACTGAAGACTGGTTTGGTGGAAATGTGTTCTAGATATACTGGAGTAAGCGAATTATCTGTTTTCAAAATTTTAAGAGAGAAGAAAAATGAAGGAGACGTTAAGAAACCTAAAAAAGGGGGTGGAAAGAAGAAATTAATATTAAATGAAGATGAGAAAAATACACTACATAGAATTTATATTTTGTTTATAATTTGTTAACATTTCTTGTTTGATAGAAAAATAACTTATTTTGTTGAGATTGGTAGAGAATTGTTGTTAGTGTTTTCATTTGATAGAATCATATCATAGGATTTATATTTTGTTTTCATTCTTTAAATATTTATAGTATACTTATTTGTTATACAAGGTTTTTGCTTTGAAACTTCGTTCTCCTTATAAAAAAAGAATCGTAATGGGGTGCGATGAAGAGATCAGTTCACGTCTGGAACCCTGTTCCTACAAAAATCCCTTTATTCTCATAAACTATTTGTTTTAAATGTAATTTATTATAAATCCAATTCGTTATTTAAATTCCACATATGTACTACATTTCACCTCTGTACGCGCCACTGTTTATTGTTCCCTGCTCTACGATCAAGCTCGCCAGGTTAGTATTTGACGTATAACCGACCACTTCGTACACTCGATGCACCTGGCCGACTACAGCTAGTACCAGAACACAGTGCGTATGCGGCGGTATTTCAGATTTTACATTCAATTTCATTTTAAATTTGAAACGGTTCATCTTACGCCTCCTAAAAATGATGACACGATTTTCCTTTGATAAAAGACCGACAATTATTTGCTCTACTGTGCATCGAATACGATCGGACTATAGTCAGACCACAGTGCTAGGTATCCTGAGGTAGGAAAAACATCATCCCTACAAAATTCAACTTGTGCAGGAACTCAATGAAGACGATCCCGACTGCCACTTACACTTTTGTGAAATTATGATGGATTTATGTCAAGTAAATAGAGATTTACACTGGTAAATACTTTTTTCAGACGAGGCTACGTTTTGTTTCAATGGTACAGTGACCCGTCAAACTTGCAGGTATTGGAGTTGGGAAAATCCTCATTGGATGGCAAAGACACATACCCAATACCCACAGAAATTAAATGTGTGGGCTGGAATAGTTGACAACAGAATAGTAGGGCATTTCTTCTTTGAAGGAACCCTTACAGTAGAAAGATATTTAGAGTTTTTACGAAATGACCTTGTTCCAGTACTTGCAGTAAATTTTCCTAACGATAATGACCCTGATATTCCTGATGACACCATATGGTTTCAACAAGACTGTGCACCTCCGCACTATGCGCGCCCTATTCGAGATTTTCTGGACGATTGTTTTCCTAGGAGGTGGATTGGCAGACGAGGACCGTTAGAATGGCCTGCGAGATGCCCAGATCTTACACCCCTGGACTATTTCTTGTGGGGCTACTTAAAGTCCAAAGTGTACGTTAATAGAACACATAATTTAGAAGAACTCCAAAATTATATTATACATGAAATACGCAGTTACCCCAGAAATAATTCATAATTGTGCAGTGCAAGAAGAATTTCTACACAGACTTGCCTATTGTCAAGAAGTCTGTGGGTGGCAATTCGAACACTTAATAGTAGACAACTTAATGAATTTTATTTGCTTGACATAGGAATTGTTATTTTTTAAATGAATAAAATTTAAGTTTACTAACATTCAATCATCATTTACTCGAAAACTTTCCTATGTAAGATGGCAACATTTTAATACTGTTGGATCGACAATGAAACGATCTTTCAGAATCAAGAAAAAAAATGACGGTTGAAAATCGCCTTTTATGCTAAAATATGTTTTTTAAATTAAAAATCGACCTGTTCAAGGAATTTATTCCATACTTTAGGCGCATACTGTATATACACAATTTCAAGGTTGAAATAGAAATGAGTCTGAAATGTAGAAAAGTTTCAAATTTCAAACAAAATTTTGAGTCTGGAAACAAAATTTACATTTTGAATTAGCAATTTATACTTGATTTTGAAATTTTAAGATTTAAACACAAAATGCTGAGTTTGAAAAGAATTTTGAGAGTTCAAGTTCTTGCAGACTTGAAAAATTTTGTTTCAAATTCGAAATGTCATCACGAAATTTGGTTAGCAAAGAAAAAAATAAGTTTGAACTCAAAATTCTGAGCATGAAACAAGTCAATTGCAAAATTTCAAAATCAAACTCAAAATTTCACAAAAGATATGCAAAAATAAAACGTTTGGCTTTTCTACACTTTGATAGAATATGACAAAATTAGTTGAAAGTAAAACAGAATTTTTTCACAAACATTGAAAAACTTACGCGGCTTACTTTCTAGAGGATCTTCCAACACGATATCTTGAATGGAAGTGTGGCTGTCGGCAAATTTGACCAAGTTCTGAGGCCTGGACACCGCTATACCTCTCACAATCAAAACCAACCTATAATAACTCTCTGCGTCCAAATCGATACCCTCAATGGATGTCATAGCGGACAGACTAGTTAAAACGTGCTGCAGCAGCGCTTGATCCTTGTAGTTGTGGTACAACTGCTTCGTAGCATGGAGTGATGACAACAAAGCCTTAGAGTGGACCTGAATCAACGGAGGTGTAGGTAAAGTGAGGAGTTGAGTAGCGACTTTTAAAGTGGTGGGTTTAACAGTTACGAGCTTATCGTCGGAGGAATACAATGAGAATGTGCCGTCGAGAGACTCTAGAATTCCCACAACAAGCCTGAAACAAAACAATATTTGAAAATAATTGGTTAAACACAAGTAAATAACTCACTTTTCTAATTTGGTAAGTTGAGTCACTGCGCCGGTGTGATGGTCGCCTTCCGCATTGGTGGTATTAATGGGTTGTGTGACTCCAGATGTGCTAGCCGGTACGCTTTCATCATTTTCTTCAGGCCAACCGAATGAGTCTTTAGTTTTACCGTAGACTTTTATACTGTCGACCATAGTGACGGTTTCTGGGTCCTGAGAAGGACCGAAAAGTATCGTCAATTTCTTGTCGGCCTGAAGACTTTCTTCCCTCGAGAAAGGTATGTCGTACCACCTGCTTCGTGTAATAGATACTGAAATTATCCTCCCAAATACCTACAATAGAGAATATTATTTCTAAACGCTAGGACAAATTTATTTTTAGCTTACTTCAACAAATGAAGGACAACGTTGGACGTCTTGACTTCCAACTAGTACCCGTAAACCAGTCATAACCATATTGGAATCGTTGTTGGTAACTTCTATTGAGAATCCGAGTGGTTTGTTACAGGCGACGTACAAACCCGTCGTATTTAACCTGTGTTTAAGTTGCGATTGGTTGTATATCTGCAGAAGGTCATTGCCTCCTATTTCCACATCGTTCATAGCAACGCAATGCTCGAAAAAGTCCACAGGGAATGTAACGGAATTGGACGTTTTGCCCGCCTTCACAACTTTCTTCTTCTTCGGCTTCAGGGATGTGCTCGGGATCGTTGCCTGTATGCTGGGGGACATCCAAAAACCTAAAAGACATTCGTAACATAAAGTTTTGTATTTGCGTTACCGTAATACCGTACACTTATTTCAATAAATTTTATTATTAATATTATTACCAACCTGTTTGTTCCATATTCGCCATATACATCTTCAAACTGCCATCCTCACACAGCAGAATCAAGGTCGTTCTCAGTTCATTACCGGAGTTGTGTCTAATAGCAACCATATCCATTATCTTGGACTTTGACGGTACAACTCTGATCTCCTGTATCATGATCGAGTCCGGTTTCAACATGAGGATGACGGGATTATTACTGGACTGCATAGCGCAACACACTAGACCCGGATGGTTCGGGATCTCCGTCCACTGACACAGAGGTTGATTTGCTGCGTTTCTAGACCCGTTGCTTTTCGACGTGCTGTTATTCGAAGGGGGAAAAGTTATCGGGAATACCGCGGACAAGGAATTACTTTTGGGGAATATCGGGGAAATAAAGCTTTTGCCTTGGGCGTAACTGTAGAACAGCAAGCCGAGGGTGTGGGAATAGTAGATAGATACTCCTCCGCCCGCTACCTGACCGTTGACATCCTACATGTAAGAAGTATAGGTCGATATAAAAATTTGAAATAAAAGGTACTAAGGACGTTAAATCTTTGTTTAAAATATTGAAAATGTGGAAAGTTTTTGTAAAATTGAAATTTTTGGTTACAATTGCTATATCAAAATTAGAAAAATAAATAAAAAGTTTATTATTTACCGTAACGTCCAGATGGAACACTTCCAAGGTGTTCGTAACGTAAAACGTGCCGTACTTCGTCGAACTCTCCTCATTCAAAACTTCCGTGTATATGTGGCCCGGAGACGACATCAAAAGTATGTGGTAAATACCATCTTCATACATAAAGGTGCAGTCCCGGATTTTTCCGCTGGGAACCAAGAAGTAGTACTGAGGGCTGATCGCATCCACTCCAAGATCGTATATCTTGACGAAATCCGCCGTCACCAAGGCCAGTTTGGTTTGCGATCCGGGTAACCACACCGCTTTTATAATAAAATTGCCCGTTTCTAACTGGGGATGTAAAACAAGGTGGTCGGACACCGAACCGCCAGACGTAAACGTTAGGATGTGGCAGTCTTTCAATCCACACACAGCTAAGAAGTCTTCGTTACACAAGTTACTGGACAGAGAGAGAACCGTGAAAGGTATAGGTGCTGTTGCCAGTCTCGTTAAAGTCAATTTTCTCGTAGAAGAATCGGCTTGCTTCAAAAGCGCGCTTAGTTGGAGTACCGTGATCTTTCCCTTCTCGTGAGACACGGCCAAGTGCTGGCGACGGCCTTGTGTTGAAGTCATGCAGCACATCGCCACTCTCCTTACGATGTGAGCGGAGAGCAGCTGCCTTATCGTTTGTCCTTGCTCGCCCGCATAGCTCATGCGGACGTTTTCGAAAGCGCCTTCTTGTGATCCCAATGTAGGAACCATTAACTGATCAGTATGGATATATTTTTTGTCGGTAGAGTACAGTTGTCCGAGAGCTTTGACGCCCCGGGTGTGGCAACCGACGGGTGAGTTTTGGTGGCATGTTTCTTCTACAGCCGGTATGAGGGTTTGAACGAATTCTAATAATGAGCCGGTCACTGAGCTAGACCCTAAGTAATTGATGATGAATTCTCTAGAACCGTCTAGTTGTTTCACAATGTTCCCTGATTTTTTTTCTTTGAACATAATCTGTAATTAAAATAAAGGAATATTTTTAAATTATTTAAAATTTGCAACAAAGAGTTCGCTTTGAAATGGGATGGTATAATAAACCTAACTATGTTTAAATTGGCCACTGCTGTACCATTAGTTTTCTTAATATTCATGAAAAAGATGAAATTTTGAAACAATTTTTTTGCATATATACGATTTTAAGAATATTTTTTGAATTTATTTCAACTAATTAAATTTAAAATTAAAAAAAATCAAGATAAAAGCTAATAAAGTACATATTTTTAACAACGAACTTACCTTATCCGACGGCACCGGCGAAGAGGTACGCCTGCGTAAAGAACTCGTAAGCATATGTTCCGTACTAAAACTACCGGACTGTTGATTAGAACTGGTGGCGGCGGCTGCTGTCGCCTCCAGCGACTGTGGGCTGCGTTTAACCAGAGCCTGACAAGATCCGTCTTCTTTAGCGCCGCAATCGCAGAAGAAGTTGCCGTATTTGGCGTAGCTCAGATCGTGCCCCTTGTGGCATACTCTCGCACATATCGAACACACCCCGACGCCGTCCAACATCCTGCAGGTGTGGCAATGGTACCAGTGCTGGTTCATGAATTCTTTCTGAGTAATCGTGAATGTACACAGTTTATTGCATAACGAATCTTCGTCACTGTCTTCTCCACTGTCGTCGTCTTCGTTCACTTCTTCTTGCCACTCTGAGTCTAAGTCCAGGGGAGTTTCGCTTTCCCAAGGGGGGCTGAGCGGTCTGACGTTTGACGACTGCTGGGATGTTATTCCACAGACCACGTCGCTGACATAGTCGAGGATGCAGGAGGCTGCCTCGAACATGGGATTGTTTTTCACAGAGTCTGGACTTGCTTTAATCTTTTCGAGGACTTCTTTGATTGACGTGTGTTTGTTGCACAATTCTATCCATTCGGCTGTGGCGGGAAATAAGTAAGTGTGACCTATAAAAATGTAAATAAAGTTAATAATGATCTGGAAAATGCAATTTTTCGTCAGTTTTGGGAGGTTTCTTGTATTTACAGAGAGAGACAAGTAGTTCAGATGTCTCGAGCTTGATTTTTAAGAAAAGCAGACCAGTGAAAAGATCTTTTTTCGAAAATTGTGGCGGGGACATGTGAAATAAATTTAATTCTGATCTGGAAAATGCTGTTTCCACAACTTTGGAGGGTTTCATTCCTATTTTTGGTAATTTTTCCGTGGCATCTAAAATTTGTTAAATCTAAATACCAAGATATGGTTTAAGTATATCAATTATTTCTGAAAATCGATCTGGGGACATTTGAACTACTTTTTGTCTTTCTTTGGAGAATATACCAAACTTCCTAAAAGTGACCAGTGCATAAAATGGTCAGTCATTTACCTTTTCCGGATCCAGCATCCGCCAGCATAGTCATGACCACCATAAGATCGGTAAATCCAGTGCCTTCAAGCGTAGGAGATAGGAGATGGGTACCTAAAGGAACCAAAGCTCTCAAAATGGTTATGGAAACCTCTTCAGACACATTGCTGTTCTGCTTCACTATAAAACTGGTAAGGGCCTGTAGAAGCTGGCTATTTTCCTGCACCAACGATTTCTGGTCGTCATTAGTCGGCGGGGAAACATTCGTATCTTTACTATCGACCGCGGTTATCGTCCACTTTGCTTCATTAGACGAAGAAGGTTCCCCTTTGTTCAAAGTAACTGTAGTCACTGGTATTTCTATATTGCTGGAGCCGATTATAATCTGTCTCAGCCAAGTCTGTAACTTGTCTCCGTCGACACTGGCTAGTTTGCTCATGCTGGAGCACAAATAATTCAGGCTTGGGTCCGTGGAACTTTTCTCAGCAGCTTGGAACAACTTGTTGAAGAAGTGCAACACCCTGGTGCTGTACTGCTGGGACATTAACTGGCTGGAAACGGACATGAGCACTTTCACGAGGTCTTTATCGCCAGTGAAAAAGGTCTCCAAAGCTTGCCGTCCCGACGACTTCTCGATAATCTTCTCATAGAACTTCAGGCAGTTGTGCAAGATCTTCTCGTTAATGTTGGTGCTGTACGTGCCGGAATTCGACGACGTGTAGTTTATAATCAACCGGTAAGTGTGATCTAGCACCCGGAGGTACACTCGCTTCTGATGCTCGTCCGTTTCCGTGTCGCCGATCATTTTTTCTAAGGTTTTCGTGACGCTGTTATGTAAGAATTCCGTTCTCAGATCGAGGGTAATCGATACAAGCATTTCTATAGCCTTGTTTTTGGTGTCGGTGTTTTCCACTTTCGGGGCGTGGTCGCATATGAATTTGACGAGGCATTGAAGGAGCCGTTTTAAGGATAAGTTTATAGTGAAGGGGCTGCTCATCGAGAGGGTTGATATGTGGGTGTCTACAATTTTCAGTATGAAGCTTTCCGATGGGATTATGTCGCTTTGGTACGGAGTCTGAAAATTGTGAATTAAGTCAGAAATATTAATTTAAATTTAAATATTGTTAAAATTCTAACAAAAGAGTCATATACCATCATTATTAGTTAATTAAATGACGACAATTTTGAATTGTTCTATAATTATGTGGCATTTTACGAAAGACGAATTCTAAATTAGAAGCAGCATAAAAAATTCAATTTTTGGACTTGCGGAACGTCCCCCACTGTTTTTTGTAATTAGCATATTTTTCTCTTAATGTTAATAATGAAGTTTCGGAACGGAAGTTTGTCAAGGACACATTAATTTATTTTCTACTTACCGATGAGATGTCCTCAAGGGTCGAAGTATTCCACTGTTGCTGAACGGAACTAACCGCGGTGGGTAACAGCGACGACAACTCCGAAGCCAAGGTGTTCGTCAGAACGTTCTTATTCGACGCGATGGCCAGTACGTCTTGCAGTCCTTCGAAGTCCTGCAAAGACGATTTGCCAGTGGCCTCGTTTTGATCTACGACGGAATGAAGCAAGGACCATCTAGTGCAATGTAAAACGGCTTGGGTGAGTCTCAGAACGTGCGGGAGTAAGTCCTGCACATAAGTGTTTTCCGATATCGAAACCGATGACGAATCACTACTACCTTCCGATTCTTCCAGAGATACTTGGACCTTCGCCAACAGTGCGTCGAGAAGGAATAAATGCCAAAGTGGTGGAAGGTTGTCCTTAGTGATCAAACCTTAAAAAAATAAATTATATAAAATTTTGGAAAAATATGTGATTTTCGAAATACCTTTTTTAATATCAGGTGTAAGCGCTATGATGCAGTTTTTAGCGTTGCTAGAGTCATATTTAATATTATTAACGGCGTCCGATACCGCTTTAAGCAGCTTGTCGGTATGCTGCGTGTACATCCCTTGTTTCACGAGGCAATCTTTCAGCCACCTACTGAAATTTTTATGCGAAGCTCTAGGGCCCCAAATCAAAGAATGCAGTAGTAGCGGTCCCGCTACCAAATTTTCTCCCGCTGCTAAGCGTTCCATGTAGTTCGCGGAAGGTGGTAATAACTGCAGCAGTCTAAAAAAAAAAATAGTTTGACCTTCATTTAATAATTTAAACAAATATTTTACCTCCAGCAAATAGTGAAACAGTACTGAGTAGCACAGAGCCCCAAGAAGCTCATTTTCGAGACGCTCGCGCCTGATGTCACGTGGGTGATGTTCAAGATTTCAATCAAAGCGTCAAGCAGTAATGGATAACGCAGCTTGTCTGGAGTTCCGAGTATGAAATTGCAAGCTAAACCGTCTAATTTGGGTGCATCCTGGTTGTTAACTTCTAAGTTAGTCAAAATGTAAAATCTTGGCTTCATGGCAAATTCGTCGGCAGAAGAAATCTTCCTGTAGTTGTCTTCGATATCTTGCCAAGCCGTGTACATTCTGGACATGTTGTTCTCTTTCTCTTTGTCAGTGTTGAGGTTTGTCGAATAGAATAGATTCCATTGTATCTAATATAAAAATTTTTTAAAAATCTCAGCGAGGGTTGTGACTCGCCGATACAAATTGTTGTATCGGCGAGTATTATTATTGAATAATGTAATGGACAATAATTTGGCAACACCAAATGGCTTTGGTATGACTTTGCAACTCGTTCTAAAATATTTTTTTTATGTAAATGTGAGCGAGACACCGAACATTAAAAACATTTGAGCATTTTTTAAAATTACTTATTGTAAATACATATAACCAATTTATGTTTTAAAATATTGTTTTAAAAATGTACATAATAAAAATAAATTACTAATCTGACAGATTTGATATATTTTCTTAATTATTTAATTTCTTGACAGAAATTTTTTTTTATAAAGTACTGTGTTTAGTTTGCAATTCACATGATGACTTCTGACATTAACATAGTTGAGATGAACTATCTCTTTTAGTCTAGGTGGTATCTGTTTTAAAAAGGGTATACTTGGGTAAAACGCATATGATCGGAGATTTCTAAATAACATCAGAAATGATAATTTTTCTATGCAAATAAAAGAAAACATGGGCTTAATTGTTACTGCAAAAAAGTATAAAAAAATAGCAAAAAATTTCATTTTTTTCTTGGATTTCTTGTCGACAATTTAGTAACTATTCGTTTTGGACAAAAATGGAAGAGGAAAAAAGTTTTGTAATTAAATTTTGAACGAGATAGAGTTGGTTGCAATTCGAAAAAATAATTATTGTTGTTGCAAAAATCAGAAAAATCATTTAAAAAATTGCAAAAAATGCTAGTTTATTTGTCAATTTTTTTCAGACACTGGTATAATACCTAGGATCTTTATACTTTTCCCAATTAAACTTATTATCCAATTCGGTTCGATAGTTTTTACATAATAATTGTTTAAATTTTTTTTTAAATTAAAAATTTTCAAAATCAAATTTCTAAAAATCTAAAGCCTCTGAATACTTGAAAATTTCACCAAAAAAAGAAGAGCTCTCAAGCTTTAAAATGCTTTTTGAAAAATTCAAATCAGACGATTAGGTGAGCCGTGGTGATTGTTTAAACAGTTTCGCAATTTTCACGTTTATAAACAATTGCAATAATTTAATGTTTTTTTCAGTCTTTTTTTTATTTTAAAATATGGTTTGAAAGTACTCGGAAAGACAAGTATTTAAAAAAAAACCTGATGATCCGCCCATTATTTTCGGAGTTAAGTTAACCCTTATTTACAGCAAAGCTATAAGAGTATAAGGTCTGTTTTTTGAACTAATAGGTTTGTCATTCCGAGTACTTTCCAGTAGTGATGTAAAATAGCATGCTATTTAGTTTTGGGTGATATATATCAAAATATATATCATTATATATATCAGATGAATTTTGTTAAAAAAAAACTATACTCAAATTAGTTTTTTTATATTGCTAATGCCTTGCTGATTAATTTGACACCAAATACATGTCATATATATGAACTGTTAGAAAAGTTATCAAGTGATCTTTATTTTTTTTCATATTTAGATTGGAATTTTTTATTTTTTTTTTACCATATTTACATTAAGACACTTTATAGTAAAAGTAATAATCTATTTGAAATAGGTTGTTGTTTTAATTAATAAATTCATTATAATTATGATGGTAATGACTTCTAACTTTTGTTGCGTACTTAATATGATACAATGACTGTTTATAAGCAAGTACGCTGTTTATTAGCAATTTAGTTTTATCAACCCACAAATAAAAAATGGAAAATTTCTAGAACAAGAAAATTTAGTCTTTGTATATCACAATAGGTACTTAAAAAAAATTAAAGATAAAAATTGAAATAAAAATTATCAAAAACTTATGACAATAAAGAAACTGCTTTAAAGTAGTACTTAAAAATCTGAAATTTTAGGGGTGTACTATAGATGGGGAGACCTAAGAGCGCACGTAATTTCAACTCACCTTTTCCACCCCAGGGGGTGGGGTGAAGGGGTTTTTTTAGACGTACCCTATTTATTTTGCAATTTTCGGATTCTACGCGTAAAACTACCCTCGGAAACGCTTTCTTGCGGGTACGTTTAAAAGACCACCCCTCGCCCCCTCTGCACCTACTAGGGTGGAAAGGGTGAGTTGAAATCACATTCGCTCTTAGGTCACCTCACTTATAGTACACTCCTAAAATTTCAGATTTATATATTTATTTTTGACGGAGATGTGCCCAAGAACGATGATCATCAAAAAAAAACGACAAAGTCGATACGAGGATGGTGGTTTGGTTTATGTGCGAATTCGGCAAGAACGCGCTTTCGGGGGTAGTTTTACACGTAGAATCCGAAACTAGCAAAATGAATAGGGTACATCTAAAAAAACCACCCCTCACCCCCTCCTCAGCCCCAACGGTGGAATGGGTGATTTGAAATTACGTGCCCTCTTAGTTCTTCCCATCTATAGTACACCCCTAAAATTTCAGATTTTTATATTCATTTTTGACGGAGATATGCCAGGTACCCAAGAACCCAAGAGCTATAGTCCATTTTAAAATGTAAGGTTAAGTTTGAAATTTGGCTTAATTGATGAAATGGCGGGAAAATTGATATATATCAGCTATTAACATATATATAATAGCTGATATGTATCAAAAATTGATATATATCAATTTGTTATATATTTTCACTCACATCACTACTTTCCAGATATAAATTTTCAAAATTTGCAATCACGGGCGTCCCATTTAAAATGTCTTGCAACTTAAAAAATTCAATTATCATATTTTCAACTACCTTTTATTATTAATTTATTGGATTTCTGACATGCCGATAAACAGTTACTTTAAAAAGTAATTTATTTATTATGTTGATTTATTTACTATGTTAATATTCACGACAAAAATGTTTGCATGTTGCACCAGGTAATACTAGTAAGTTTGTTTAAATATTATAAAATTGTTTAAACAATAATTATTTAAATAAACAATTGAAAATTGGTATTAATTTTTAGTTGTATGATAAATTTTTAAAAATCTTTCAAAAATTATTACACATAAATTGTGAATAATTATAATTTTAATTTTTATTTATATAAAAAAGTATAAGAATCTTTTGGATACTTGAATAAACAGTACACACTTTTCACGATTTTTCAAATTTGAAACTATTTATTTCAATTTTCAGTTGTTTATTTAAATAATTATTGTTTAAACAATTTCATAATATTTAAACAAACTTACAAATTATTGCAATTGTTTATGTGTGAAAATTGCGAAAATGTTTAAACAATCACCACGGCTCACCTAATCATCCGATTTCAATTTTTCAAAAAGCATTTTAAAGCTTGAGAGCTCTTCTTTTTGTGGTGAAATTTTCAAGTATTCAAAGGCTTTAGATTTTTAGAAATTTGATTTTAAAAATTTTTTAATTAAAAAAAAATTAAACAATTATGTAAAAACTATCGAACCGAATTGGATGAAGTTTGGTGTGATGGTTTTATACACTAAGAAGTTTAATTGGGAAAAGTATGAATATCTTAGGTATTATTCAAGTGTCTGAAAAAAATTGACAAATAAACTAGCATTTTTTGCAATTTTTTAAATGATTTTTCCGATTTTTGCAAAAACAATAATTACTTTTTCGAATTGCAACTATCTTGTTCAAAATTTAATTACAAAACTTTTTTTCTTCTTTCATTTTTGTCTAAAAGAATAGTTGCTAAGTTGTCGGCAAGAATTCCAAAAAAAAAATGAATTTTTTTGCTATTTTTTTATACTTATTTGCAATAACAATTAAGGCCACGTTTTTTTAATTTGCATATAAAAATTATCATTTCTGATGTTATTTAGAAGCCGTTAAAGCAAAAATCTCCGATCATATGCATTTTACCCAACCGGAAACAGATACCACCTGCACTATTCTCTTTTATTGATGATTTCGGAATCATAACGCGTTACAATTCGAAATCTAGCAACCTGATTGGTTTCCATCAGATCGTAACGCATTATGATTCCGAAATCATGAATAAAAGAAAAGGGCTATCAATCCACCGGATGTGAAATGTCAAGAAGGCATTAGGCGAGCAAAAAAAAAGATCTGCCAAATTATGCTATTTTCGTTTTATTACATTTATTTTAGTTTTTAGTTTATTGGTTTATGAGGAGGTAATTGTAGCATAGGCAATTTTTTTTAAACTGGAATCGATTGCGTAGTGTAAGTACGAGGGGGATTCAAAAATTAGGTTCCCACATTTTTTAAAAATAGTTAGAATTGTTTATTTTATCTGAATAGTACACCATTCGAAAGCTACTTTTCTTTCGGCTGTTTTTCAACATAATCGCCATTTTTTTCAATACATTTTTTTTGACGAGAGATCCACTTTTGTAGACCTTCCTCATAGTAGTTTGCTGCCAACCCGTTGATGAACCTGATAACTTCTTTCACTTCACCATCTGTGTTGAATTGTTGTGCAGTAGTGATTCTTTAATTTAAGGAACAAGTGGTAGTCACTCGATTCTAAATCAGGGCTGTAGATGAATGACAGTTCAGCTAAATTTGTTGATTAATTGTTGGGTTTGGCGTGACATGTGCCGACACGCACTGTCATGGTGCAGCCTTATGTCTTTAGTCAATTTTCCCCTTCGGTGATTTTGAATAGCCCTTTCTCCAAGTTTTTTTTAAGGTCTTGCAATAATTGTTTGAGTTTATTGTGGATCTCTTAGGTATAAACTCAACAAGCAAAACACTCTTACGGTCCCGCAAAACACCCTTACGGTCCCAAAACATCATAGCCATGACTCTCTGCAAACAACTTCTTAAACTTTTTCCATTTCGGAGAATTGGAGTGGTGTCATTGTCAAGATTGTTATTTTGTTTTGGGAGTGACGTAGTGGCACCAAGTTTCATCAACAGTGACAATTTAGTCTAAGAATTCCTCGACAGTTGTTTCTGTTTGTGTTCTGTTGTAAGCATGTGCCGAACCCAACCCGCAGAAATCCTGTGATAGCACAATTTCTCGGTCAAAATCCTTTCGATGGAAGCTTCGGAAACATCAGGAACCCGAAGAGCCATTTCCTTGATCGAGATTCTCCAGTCTTCGAGCAGAATTCGCTCAATCTTTGCGATAGTTTCATTTGAGATGGACAGCCTCCCGCTTCATTGTTCGTCGTGGATGTCTGTGCCCCCATTCGAGAACTCCTTACACCATTTGCGGACGAGTTGAACGCTGATGCACTTTTGACCATAAATTTCACTCAATCGGCGATGAATGTCTATAGGTTCTAACTTTTTCAAGTGCAAAAATCTATCACTGCACGAATTTCACATCTGGCGGTGAAAGAAGTTACGGGCTCCATCACGAATGGCTGTCAGGCCGGTACCGACAGTCACAGCAAAGCGTTCAATGTCAGGATCTGGAGTGGGAGAACTGCCGCTTATGGTGGTGTTGGTGGATTTCGCTCAACATCTCTCCTTCCAGAGTTACAGCGTTGAGGACCTTATTTTTTAATCCCCCCTCGTATATAACCTTATGAGGTATTTATTTCAGTGTTTTGGAGTCACAAAGTTTGTGTGTGTATCGTTACAGGCGGTTCATTTACGACTTTTGATTGATACTTGATTGGTTCGCCTATTAGAAGATTATCTCAACTTACCTGCTCTAATAGAGACGTTGGAGCGTCATAGAGATGTTTCATGATGTAGTCGAAGAGCAGCAACAACCTGGACAAATGCAAAAGCTGGGAATCTTTCAGAGGGCCTCTAGCAATTTCGGAACACCTCAATACGCCCCCTGCCATCAGCAGAACCACCGATTTCTTTTGCATCAGATTCAGAGAATGGAACAGGTACAGCAAGACTTGGGCATGCTCTACATTTAAATCTGAAACAATATTTAGTACAATCGTAATTTTTTCTTTCTTCGACAATCTCATTTTACCTTCATTTTCCGATTCTGCACTCGAAGTCTGTGGTGTGTTCAACACATTCTCGATCAAAGTGTTTACCAGCCTGTGCCAAATGCTGATAACAGACGCCTCTTTCTCGTTCTGAGGCCTCAGAAGTAGGACCTAAAAAAAAAAAAAAATTATTACTCCACATTCTCAAAATACCTCTCCGAATGCCGTACCTGTGATAAAACGGCCAGAGTTCTGGGATAAACCTGTAGCGGCCAAGCGTGTGGTACGTCTGTGTTCCATGGCGATACACCGAGGTGATTCAAGAGGCAGGCTTGGAGTGAACTCAGATTGTTGTTGGTTATTAAATTGTGGGTGAATCTCGTCAGGGCCCCAGAGAACTCGCAATACAGTTGACCTAGCACTGCACCAATAGAAACAGATTATTGTGATGGGAAAAATTAACTATTGTGACCGACGTTCATGTAATATGGCAACAAAAGTTATAATAATCTTCATTTATTAATATACAGGCATTTATAATGAAAAAAAATTGAACTTATTTATTTCAGTGACATATCGATCACCTCTGAAGTGACCCCATGTGTGAAGTGTTACACTGTACACCTACAAATTCAAACGTCCTGTATGTAGACGCACTTTATTACAACTTACCAACTTCCGTTCTGGCCGTCTCCCTGTCCAAATCCCTTATGATGGCCGCCAAGATGATCATCTGCTGTTCCGTGAGTCCGTTTTTAACGTACCTGGTGATATAAGTACTCTTGGAGCAAAGGAAATGCTTGTTTAGGAATACGAATATACTGGTGGCTAAGGAAATGTAACCATGAGCTTCCCCTCTTTCCGGTACTATAGAACGGACTCGGTCGGACTGGGAGGTTTTCGTCTCGACATTGTCCGAAGTCGACGGAGTTTTCGCTTCGGTCGTGTCGGGAGGCGCGAGGGTTTCCTCAAACCATTGCCCTAATATCGGTTCGCTGTCATCATCTAAAAAATGCAACATTTCATAAAAAAGGAGTAAAACTATCTATTTCATAAAAGTGTGTCTCAATGCAAATCGATTCAAAGATACTTAGTTTATTTACCTTCATCGGTTGAGCTTTCGCTGGAACACATGATCATATCCTCGTAATAAGTGGTAGAGTCGGACTGACTGAAAGTGTCACCCTCTGGTGGGTGAAGCCTTTTCAAGGTGCAAGCTTTGCGGTAACTAACAATGGCCAGGTAAAATAAAAGATGGTTCAATGGTGCTGCGTTTAAAATTCTCGAGACCCTTTGAAGTGCCGTGAATTGTCCCATTACTGCTAACGGTGCAGGTTCAACCTGGATATAACCATAAATAATCACCAATATAACTATATTATTCGATGATAGCTAACCTGTACGATGCTTCCCGCTCCGCCGCAAACTTCTAAGTGTAAATCATCGAATAACTCCGATAGTAAAGTCAAGGCTCTGGTGGCCAAGGCTACGGACAGCACTCCGAAGGATTGTTGGAATTTCTGCAGTCCGGACCTGGCAGAATTCGAATCTCTGGTTTTGCAAGGGCTTCGGCCTTTTTCGTCTCTTTCACGCAAATGAGGATTTTTTTCGGAAGAGGTGCTGGCGGTAAGATGGGTCTGGAGACCGGAGATGAGGACCCAAGCCCCAGCCAACAGATAATTTTGGTACACCTATTAGAATGTTCATATGAGTCAGAACTTAGAATACTAAAGAAAATAACTATAATAAAATAAAATAAAAATGAATAACAACAACCGACTCGTAAAAAAGGAAATGAAGAAATATAAGTGATTAGATAAATTGTTGGTTAAATAAGGAATATCAAATTTAATTTTGGGAAGCAGGTAAAAAGAAGATACTTTATAGTTGACTAATACATAATTATTTAATAAATGTGTAAAAAGTCATTTTTTATTACACAAATGGTTTGATTCTCAAAAGTTGCATGAAAAAAACCCCAAAAGTTTCCGACATCACACACATGGCAACGCCAATTTTAACATTTCCACTTTTTCATTAGATATATCGACTACAAAATTTATCCAAGTCCACTACTACTAGTTAGAATTTCATTAATATCTTAATCCATCGATCATTTAATTACTTAATAAGCTTGGGAAATTGTAATAGGTATGTAAAACTCGGGAGTGGGTTGGAGTGGGGCGGTGAATAAAGCTCGATGAATTGGAGAAAGAGAGAGAGGCTAGCGGTGTCGACAGAAGGAGCAGCAGACAAGGTGAAAAACAGATATTTTCCAATCTTAGGTTGTAGCAATTGTGGGCAATTGACAATGTATATAGAAGAAACAAGTCCCATATAAAATGTTGATAGCGAAACTTCTTCAACAGAAAATTTATATAATTCCCAGATTGATACTGTTTATACTGACTTGGTGAAGGCCTTTGACAGACTCAACCATAACATTCTATTATGGATATTGAACTCTTATTCTTTTAGCGTAGATTTGATACAATTTATTAGAACTTATCTGACTGATCGGATAAACTTTGCAAAATTCAACAATGCAGAATCTGAAACTTTTGTGTCAACTTCCGGTGTACCTCAAGGGTTCATATTGGGACTATTGCTTTTTATCTTATTTATAAATGACATCTCTGATTATATAAAGCATGCAAAGTTTTTTACTCTTTGCAGATGACTTGAAGATTTACCTTAACGTAACATGTTGGGATGATGTTGCAAAATTGCAAAGCGATGTCACAGCTGTTTCTGAGTTTTGTAAAGATAACGACCTAGCTTTAAATGAGGCAAAATGTAAACTGGTATGATATACACGGAAGAAATACCCTATATTGGGAGTATATACGGTGAATGGTGTTGAGATAGAGCCTCTGAATAGAATCAGGGACCTAGGTGTAATTTTTAGCAAAAATTTAACATTTAATGAGCATATTACAAGTTTAACAGCTGAATGTTACAGGAAGCTCGGTTTTGTTCTTAGGACTAGCCAACAGTTTAAATCTAACACGTTATAAGGCTATTCAATACATTTGTAAGATCAAAATTGGAGTATTGCAGTGTGATTTGGAACCCACAAGCTACCAGTAACAAGCACAATAGCAAAATACAGAAGAAGCTTTTAAGGTCAATATATGTTAAAGAGTATGGAGTGTACCCGTTCATGGTATCATATGAACATCAACGAGCAGAGTTTGGTGTGACCTATTTGGATAGGAGAAAAGAAAGGGCTCAGATTTTGTTCGCTTATAATATTTTACATAGTCAGATTGTTGTTCCCGATTTGTTGGCGTCTATTAATATTAATGTACCCGATATGAGAATGCCAACTAGATATAGACTTTTTAAAATATTTAATATTAATTCACCCCTAGAACAGTGTCTGTGTACGGTGAATAATTTGTTAATATACGATATTTATATTTTTAATATTAGTCGGACTAAGCTACTCTCATACTTATGATACGTATACGATTGGGTGTTTTATGTACATTTTAATTGACATTTTTTTTGTTTTCTTTCTTTGTTCTCTTTTTACATTGTATTTTGCATGTGTTTGGTTGTTTATACATTATTTTTAACTGGTTTTTATATTAGCTAACATTTCTCAACTGTATACATGTAATTGGACTGTCCCTTTGTCTATACGTATGCAATATAAATAAATAAATAAAATATCCCCCAAACTTCCTAGTTACCATAATGGAAAGTGTTGTGTTCAACGAATAATTAACACTATTTTGAAAATACCAAAACTCTATGATGACATTTAAAAAGATATTAATGAACAGTGGTGCCAAGTGAGAGCCTTGAGGCACATCTTATACTGTTGAGATTTTGAAAGATATGAAGTTTTGAAAATTGAAAACCTGATGTCTCTTTGAAGGATAAGTTTCCATCCATTCTAGAAGAGGAATGCACATACCAAACTTATGAAGCCTGCCTTTTTTTAAAGGCTTTGGAAAATTTGTATATCACATCAACTTAGAATCAGTATCCAATAGACCACTTAGATATGAATATATCGTTGATCGGTAATAGGCCGCAAACATTAGACAGTTTAAATGGTACAATATGGCCTACATTCTAAAGGTAAAAGGTCTAAAGGGTCTAAAGAGGGCAAAATATGGATATTAATAGGTCAATATGTAAATATAAAAAACAATATTTCCATTTTATATCTTAATGGTATCACGCCGCAGCTGCTAGATAATATGAATCAATCTTCCTAATGATTGAACTGAAAGCAGAATAGTGTATAAGCACGACATTCCACATGTTTAATTCTTACGTGGTGATGCAAACACAAGGAATTTTCTACAAAATTTAGTCGATAAAAATTCGTAATAGTGGATGAATTCTTGATTTAGCGGTTCACAGCTTTTTTTAATGTCCTTATTTTACAAAATACAATTTTTCAAAAATGCTTAACAGCATTTCTTCTTTTAAATGAAAAACTTTCAAAATAAAAATAGTACAGAAACATATGTCATTTTGACGGTATTGATGTAGAAATGTATAATTTTGTGTTGTATGAAATACTTTTGAGATTACAGTGACCTTTGGACGTCGATTCTCGAGTATATGTGATGCGATGATTTTATAGTTGATGCGATGTGGTCACATCACACAACGTTCTCATGAATGTCAAAATGTGTATTCTCCAACTAATGCAACCAAGGTGCGAAGCGATCGCCTCGTCTTGTTTCACGGGAAAGAAATGACCATAGTTGCCACTTTTATTGTAGTGTTTGGACCAATCAGAGTCGGCGATTTAAATATGGTGGGTTTCGGATTGCAGGCCAGCATTATAAAATAAAAATTATTACTGTGACCTTGACTATTATTGACAGTTATAATTTCTCATAGATTTGATCAAATCTATGCAACTTCTACTTCGGTAATTTGTGAATTTCTAATTTTCTAGTAAGATAGAAATATGAATTGTCAAGTACTCGTAAAAAAAGTAAGTCGTGCCACTCCTATTACTCATCGACAGAAGGAGCTCCTTATAGAATTCATGGAAGCTCACGAGGAGTTGCAAAGTGGACTGTCCTCCCCAAAATTTAGTAAAAAAATGCCACATTCTTCAACAGCATAATCGGCATAATCACCAAATTTACGTTTAATCTCAAAAACTAATTTGAATTTGAATTCACAAATGTCAAAATTAAATATGTTCATGAGATCGTCTGTATTACACACAAATAGCACAGGAAGCAGCTTTCCCATCCAAAACTTGTGATGCGACTGCTGCCCTGATTCAAGAATGCATAAATTTGTTGTACGATTGAAATTGGCAGGTTTTTATGAAAACTCCGCCCACTTTCTTATGGGAATGTTGATCGCACAACTGGAGAATCAGCACCTTGGTCACTAACTTGTCCAGCAGTAGGATTACGAATATTTTCAAAGTTTTAAAAAAATTAAAGTTTTTAGGACAGAATTTGAAAAAAATAAAGTATTGATACATGTTTCTACATCCTGTATATTCACATTTAAATGACAGTAAAAAAAATATGAGACGTTTTAAGTTAAACAAATTAACAATAACAAATTCTAAAGTACTTGAATGGTCATTATGTTTCAATAAAAATAAAAAATTAAAATAAAAATAAAAATGGCAGCCAATGAGCCGGCAGTGGTTCTGTCTCAGAATAAAAAACTTTGTAATTATTGCAAAAACTCAGTTAAAAGTGGCCCAAAGTGCAATGTGTGTGGGCTTATATATCATCCTAGTTGTGCAACAAGGGTAAAATCCTGCTGTGGAACAGGATTAGGTGATAATAAACCTGATGATATGTGTGCAGCTGTTTTTAATGCAGAAGAAACTCATCTGAAAGAAGAAATTAAACTATTGCAACAGATTATCTGTGACAAAGAAGTTATAATTAATGATAAAATTGAGATTGAGAATTAATCTACTCCAACAGAAGGTTATGTTATTAGAAGAAAAATTAAGTGGTTTTCAAACCATAAATTATAATTCAGATAAAATCCTGGACAATTCAAGCAAGGTAAAAAGTGTAGTCGATACACAAAAACAGAGTTTTGCTGATAAGGTGAAAACTAGAAATAAAAAGCAGGAGTCAATAAACGATAAAAACCAGGAGGTAAATATAAACAGAAATTTGGATATTTTACAGAGTGAGCAAAGAAAGATTATGCGATCAGTAATAAATTTAGATGTGGAAAGTGAGAACAGAAGTTACCAGAACGACGACAACCAGGGAAATTATGTACAAAAAATAAATAAAGTGAAAACATCAAAAATAGGAGTGTCAGAACATGGTGGGAAATTTAAAGGTCTTAACCCAAAGGTATGGATGTATATTTACCGTGTCGTTCCAGAAGTTGCCGAAAGTGATATAAAGGAGTTCTTAGCCGAAAAAACAGGGGACCACGCAGAAAATTTTGTTGTGAAGTTGATTAAGACGACAAAGACAAATCTTAAGTGTTTTATGGTAGCAGCCAACTTCAAATATAAAGATGACTTCTATAATCCATCCTTTTGGCCTAGAGGTGTTGGATATCGGCGGTTTAATTTCAGAACGGATAACCCACAGGATAACGACTCATCTGCACAAACACAACCAAATTCTTTTTTATAGATAGGGTCGAAAATCATAATGTACATTCTAGTAGGGATATGAAACTATATGAAGTAAGTGTAATTCATCAGAATCTGCAATCTATTGGTAATGCTGTGGATGGCTGTAATCGTTTTCTGAGTTGCCATCCAACTTGTAAATTTCTCTGTGTAACTGAACACTGGAAGAGCCAGGAGCAATTGACAAACTATGGTATACAAAATTACAAGTTAATATCCAGTTGTTGTAGAGAGGTGAATAGACATGGAGGAAGCGCAGTTTATGCGTCTAATGAAGTACAGTGTCATGAAAGATCCGACATAAAGTCGTTAGCGGAAGTAAACAATTTCGAGTGTTCAGCTATAGAAGGGGATGTATATGGTAGAAGGTTCATTGTGGTTTCAATATATAGACCGCCGGATGGAGATAGCATGGTGTTTCTAAGTAAACTGGAGACTATGCTAATGAAAATATTTGATGAGGATGCTATAACTATTGTTGCGGGTGATTTTAATGTTGAGCTTATTGTGGATAATCAGAAGAAAAATGAATTGTGTTCTTTGTTAAACTCATATGGTTTATATCAAACAGTCTTTGAAAATACCCGAATCACCTCTAATGGTGGTTCGTGTATCGATAATATCTTTATTAACGGTGATACGTATGTTTCGGAAGTGTTGCATCCTAAGATATCAGATCACACAGCTCAAAAAGTGATTTTCAACATTGAGGCGATTTCAAATGAAGGTTTCAGTTATAAAAAAATATTTAGTGGTAAAAATAAAGATCGATTTAGGGAGAGTTTACAATCAACTGAGTGGAATGATGTCTACTCAGTGAGGGAGCAAGACATAGACAAGCAGTGGAATGGTTTTATGAAAGTTTTTTTGAGGCTGTTTGAGGCCTCCTTTCCAACGAAAAGGTTTAGAAATAAGAAAACTAGAGATAAGTGTCAGTTTTATGAGGTAGATTCGGATATCCAAGAATGTAAGAGACAGTTGGATATATGGTATACAATCAGTAATGTTCGCAAGGAATTTAATCAAGTTTATAACAGTGTAAGAAACAATTATAATAAATTGTTAATGAATGCTAGAAGTAAGTCTTATAGAAATAGAATTATGGAATCAGATAACAAGAGTAAATGTGTTTGGAGTATAGTGAGAGAAGTAAAAGGTGAGGTAAAAGATAGATGTGTTATGATACCAGGAAATTCGCAAGATATTGCAAATGATTATTCTAATTTTTTAAAAGAAATTGTTTCACATCAGCTGATAGGGATACCCAATTCATGTAGTCCTAGTAGAATACAGCAGGCTGAGCAATGTATACTTTTAGATTATACAACTGAGGCTGAGATATTAGAATTAAGTAAAAAAATTAAAAATAAGATGAGCAGTGGTGAAGATGGAATCCCTGCAAACATTGTAAAACAGGTCATGTCCTTAATAACCAGACCACTTATGTATATTATTAATAATTCCTTAAAGTATGGTATGTTTCCTGACCAATTAAAATTAGCTGTAATAACCCCAGTGTATAAAAAGGGTGATCCTAAAAATATGTTAAATTATAGGCCTATAAGTTTATTGTCAGCCTTTGCTAAATTATTTGAATTAATAGTTTATTCCAGAATAATGAACCATATGTCATCTGCTCAGTTATTCTCTGAAACCCAACATGGTTTTTTAAAGGGCAGGTCTACGAGTACAGCCATTTATCATTTTAATTATAAAATTGTACAGTGCCTTGAAAATAATGAAGTGCCTCTGGGGCTTTTCCTTGACTTGTCACGAGCATATGATTGTGTAGACCATACTATATTGATAAATAAGTTCAAACAATATGGGATCCGTGGCAGTCTTCTGGATTGGCTTCGGTCATATTTAACGAATCGTAGACAAAAGGTCACTATTACTAAAAGTGGGATAACCTGCTCTTCGATGTATGTACCAATTACAACTGGGGTTCCTCAGGGGAGTATCCTGGGACCGCTGTTGTTTCTGATTTTTGTAAATGATTTGCCACTACACATTGACGGCACAAAGGGTTATTGTGTCCAGTATGCTGATGATACAACCGTTCTTATTTGTGGGTCAAATTTTAGTGATATACGAGAAAAAATTGTATATGTTTACAATAGAATACTTGATTGGTGCAGTAAAAATAAATTAGTTGTAAATCAGGATAAGACAAAAGTTATGTTATTTAAAACAAGACAAAGCAGCTATATATCTCCGGACAGTTTCAAATTAAGTAACACTATGAGCTGCAAAGTGGAAGAAAATATGAAGTTTCTTGGAATACACTTAGATGACACACTTAGTTGGTCCTTTCATATCGAGTGCATTGAAAAAAGGTTGAATAGTGTATGCTATAGTATTAGGGTGTTGACTAAGTATTTGGATCTCAAAACCCTCAAAGTGATTTATTATGCAAATTTTGAGTCTGTATTCCGATATGGAATAATTTTCTTTGGTCAAAGTATCCACATAAATAGGTTGTTCATTTCTCAAAAAAGAACTTTGAGGTGTTTGTTGAGGCTCGCACAAAGTGTGTCTTGCCGTGGAAGATTTAGGTCAAATGGTTTATTAACAGTTTTTGCCGTATATATCCAAGAAATTTTACTTTTCACTTTTAAAAATAAGAATTTATTTAGGGAATGTTTTCAAACTAACTTTTACTATACTAGAAATACAAATTTAATCTTTCCCATACATCATTTAACATTAACTGAGAAGAATGTTCATTATACTTGCATAAAATTCTATAATAAACTCCCTCAAGAGGTGAAAAATACCCAGAGTTTATCCCAGTACAAAAAATATATACACAAAATGTTATTAAATTTGGAACCATACAGTTTAAATGAATATTTACAAAATTAATGTTTGCTTTAACAGTAATGTATCATTGATCATCCATCTATGTTTTCTTTGTTTTGTTTTGTTATTGTTATATTTTTGACTACTATTTCATCTGATGGTGTAAACTACACTACTGTTTTGTACATTGCACTGTTATTTTGAAATAAAGTTGTGTTATTATTATTATTATTATTATTATTATACAAGTGAAAATGATTATTTATCTACTTAAAATTAGTAAAATTCCAAAAATAAGGTAAAGATAATTCCGTTTCACATTTAAATTTTCATAACATGTACTTACATGTCCTCCAGCTCTCGTCGAAGCTTTAATAGTATTGCCGATGTAACTGTACATATTCAGGGCTTCTTCCACCAATGCCACGGCATTGGAATCCAAATCGTCTTCCTTCAATCCTGTTTGGTTCGGTTGATTAGAACATTTCGGGGATACCGCCGTTCCGGTAGACAAAACTGCACTCGCAGTCGCTTGTCCAACGGCACAGTGCAGCACTGCCATCGCTAGACTGCATAGCTTATCTAGCTTACTGGGCGTGAGAGGTTCTAGGACGGGCAAATTTATCGCCGACATGGCCAAGTTGATTTCAGACACGTTTGAGGCGAGCCTAAAGAAAAAATTTAAATATTATATTTAATGGTTTTTAGGAAATATTTTTTTCCACGTACCCGTTTCTTAGAGCTGTGGCCTCGGAATGAGTGGTGGGTATGCTGAAGGGTTTGCCGGCCAAGGCATCTTCGACTTTGGTTTTTGCTCTTTTTATAGAAGGTAGATTCAAACAAAGATCCACGAGAGTATCTCCTGCTCTGAGAGCTTGCAAACTTTCGGTGTTGGTTTTAAGAAATAGCTTCTACAACAAAATATTTAAATTAGTCTATAAATGTTAAAAAAAAATTATAAATAGAGTTTGGGAACACGCAGTAGAGTTCAAGGACACACGGCACTAACACTGCTAAACTAATAAATAGTAACACTAAACAGAAAAGTTGAGAAAATAAGTAAAAGTAAAAACGGTTAGACAACAAAGTTTAGAAATCAGACAAGGGGGCTGTATTGGACGTGTATAAAACACATCGTTATGTGCTTTAGTGAAATTTTGATCACTTAATAGTGACTTGGAAAACGACCGTTCAATGTCTCCCGTTCTGATAGAAATATTTTTTTTTATAATTTCAAGTTTTTAATAAAAATTATTTTTCATTTTTTTAAGCATTGCGTTTAGTATGTGAATTTCAGTGTGAATGATCTCTATTTAGTCTACATAATATCTATCCACTTGATATGATATGACAACAAGGTGAGCGAAGAGCCATATTTTGCTGTCAGGAATATTTGATATTTTCAAGTATGCTTCAAACTCCATTCTTAAAAAAAATGTCAGGAACATCCAGAACAAATGGGACACCTTGTATAGTGGAAAATTATTTCAAAATATGAAGAAATTGATTTGATACAATTTTTACTTGAAATGTACATTATTAGAGCTATGGAAGAGTCGATTTCAAATGGGACATTCTGCATAGTAAACTAGTAGAAATTAATTAATAGCTGAAGCATTTTGGGAGACTTGTGATGCTCTACTTAAACATGTTGAGCAGGAGATCCTATTTTTAATTTAACGAATAAAAGCAGGTTTATCCATCACTACTATTAACTGAACTTGGATATACGTAAATATCTATACCAATCGAGGAGGTAGCAGGAATCACTTTTTTAAAAGTCCCAGGAAATTCAATCATTGCTTGCAAATTTTCCAAGAAAAAAGATATCTTTGATTTTATACATATTTCTTACATTATTGTTATCAATTACTTCACAAAATAATTCTAGAACTTTTTCTAAAAAAGAATTCAAAGAATTTTTTTGTTAGGAATACAATTTTAAATAGAACCTAATCATAATTTAAAAAAAAAATCAATACCACAGAAATTTTGTATTTTGTTAAATGGAGTATGGCCCGGGAAAAAATTGAAACATTTTCTAGGATTTTTGATGATTACGTTGTACATAAAACCGTATATTTTCCAACAGTTAAAAGTATACATTTAGCGATAATTTATATGATTCCAATTTCATTTCTGTCTTAACTAAGACAGCATAGCATCCATTAATATAACATGCCACCGTGATCACAATGATCCTTTAGTAAGTTTCGTAATTTGTGTATGTTGATGCTATCATCGAGATTAAAGTAATAAAAAAATGCCGAGAAAATATATCATACAACTTTACGGATCACTATAAGATCACATGTAAAATAAATTATGTTCCTTATCCTTTTGCCTTCATTAACTATTGCTCTTAAATAGTTAATGCAGATTATTGGTATATTTAGTAATTTAAGGAGGTAAAGTTTTCAAAATCATCGAAATCTGTTAATAAATATGCCAACTGCTTCGTGTAAAAATATCAGATCGATTGCCAATATAGTTTTTTTGAAAAATGATATTAAAAATTATGCTCTTATATACAGGCTCTCCTGCGAGTTGGGAAAAAACTTTAAGCAAACCTGAATATTGCTCTTAAAAATGGTTAGGATCGGGAAAATAAAATTGTAATTAAAGAATTAAATATTACTAAACATTTTAAAACAATAAAAATACGCACTTACAATATAATTATTGATAACGGAATGAATATATAACGTTTTGACAAATTGAAATTTGAAGAAACATCTGATCCAATGAAAGGAAATATGGCAACACTGTACGCTGTATTTAACGCTTCGACTGATACGCTATATTTGAATAGGTCGATTATAGATTATAAAATTATTCCAATCGAAAACATATGTGGTAATAATTAATATTAAATAAATTTTTCATAATCTAATGCAATATAATAGCAATTTGAAACAAAAACTGAAAGGATCTCTTTGCAAAACAAACAGTAGAGATGTTCTGACGGCGACGTCTCACTGTCATACATTGAGCTGCTTGATAGTTATTATATAGATTCTCGATTTGCATATTTTACTTTTTTCTCATCAATCCACATTCTGTTTCACACATTTTATATTGCTTTTCAGTCATTACTTTTCCTTTGTACCTTGGATATTCATTCATGTTTACAGAATACGTGCAAAGCACAGTTGACAGTAATCGCAGTTGACCCAACTTTTACCATCAGGCCGTGACAATGGCAATGTTGCCAGATTTCATTAATAATTTTACAAGCTCTTAATGAATAAATACACTTTTATTCAAATAAAAAGTTAATTGTCATGCATTAAATATGAAAAATATATGTAAGCTAATATTTGTTGTATATGTTATATTTAGTTTGCTCAAATTAGTTTATGTAAGGTTGGTACTACAACGAAACTACCGTGTATAAACATAGGCTTCCCTCCCGCACCGCCTGCGCCGCAAGAGATGTATCGAACCTGCTTAAACACATAAGGCAACTGCAACTAAGACAATTGTGAAGTCTTTCAAAATAAATGCATAAAAAAACAGTTAATTGGCTCCTAACTGAATATAACTGTTACCAGCGACATTTCCCGAACTATAGTTATCACATAATTATGGTATAGTCATTATTTTGCTTACATTAATTTCAGATGTGGGATCATTTCCAGCAGAAGTCTCTGGCGCACTAGTTGTTCCGCTAGGGCTTTGGTCAAGGGTTGTGGTATGTCCATCTCTTAATGGTAAAGTCAGTTGTTCAAAAATGCTAATCGATAGGTCAGATCGGGTCTTGGAACTCTCTTGCTTGTTGCTTACATCCTTTTCATTGCCTATGGAAAAAATGCAATGCTCCGTTCAACCATACAATTCTTTGTATAACCGGTAAGTAATAATACTAACAATATCTATTTTGATAGGTTAATACAGGGCTGATTGAAAATGTAATTTTTAATTTTAAATTAATTTTAACACAATAACTCATATAGGCAAGTCAAGTTGAAAAAAATGTATCACTTATGAACAAAAATATTTTTAAGTAAAAAATATTTAAAAAAAATTGGCACACATTCAGTTTTTTTGTACAATAATGAACTGTGACTTATTTTCAAGTGTTTATAATGTTCCCCTGCCAAGAAAATCTATTTTAAATCTTATTTAATGGCTCTTTTTTTGAGGAAGAGAAAAGAGAATTACCCTCCTACATCTTGTGATTCAACTATAAAATTAGAAGCAAAATACATATTGTATAAATACACTGATAAAAAATTCAAAATAGCAATAAAAAATTAATTGTTAAAATAACTATATTGTGGCAATGCAATACTGATTAGAAATTTTATGAATGACATATTAGTGCAACAAAATTAATTTTGGTGAATTTTAAAATATCTGTACTCTTCGCATATATTTATTACATAATGATGAAATCAATAACTATTAAGAATCATATTAGAATCCCTCTATGATAACAACAATGATAATAATTGTTAAACATAACTCACCTGTTGGTGTAGGATTGGCATGTTGGGGCAAATTTTCCCCCTTCATGGTGTCGACAAGGACAGTAACTTCTGTGGTGGTCAGCAGACCTTTTCCTATGCACAACACTCGAACCGCATTTAAATAACGTTTGATTTGGTTATTAGAGATGTTCGTATCACTACTAGCTGTCTGTAGGGCACTTAATAAATACTTGAGTAAAACACGACATGCAGCACTAACTGTCTCTAACTGACTTGCGGACACTGTTATCACAAAAAAAGGTGTATTTAACACATATATCTGTACTGTGAAATGAGAAGTGCTTCCGATTTGAACATGTTACACAATGTTACAATATTTGCAAAGCGTATTGATGCTTTTTAAATTTAAAGTTATTTGCGGAGTGAGAATCTCAAAATACCTAGACAGATGGAAATATATGTTAATAAAGTAGGTGCAAATATGACTATTAGAACATTCATGTTGTAACATCTTATAAATCGAAAGCATGTCGCAAACATAAAATATAATTTAAAATTTAAAGATAAACAGTAGTTAAATACAAATAAAAATGGTAGAAAGAAGTCACTATCCAATGATAAGACACTTGTGAAAAAGTGTTTGTAAATCAAGGTAAATAAACATTTATGTTTGCCAAGCTAAACAAATGGATTAAAGACAACGGATTCAGAAGATGTTTTTTTAGATATAGGGCATCCTGAATCGAATAATTTATATCAATTTTTTATAATTTCAAGGACCTAACCAAACAAAAAAAATACTTACAGCCAGATGTACTGCTGCTAATATAATCTGAGGCTAACACAGCAAAGTGATTATAAAAGTTTTTGTTACTATCCTTGTGGCGTAAAATCTCAGATTCACTAAAAAAACAAAAAATCGAATAAACAAAATGTCTATTGAGAAAATCAGTTACTGTCAATACAATTTATTGCGTATTAAGAACGCATCGCGAGTTATCAACACTTTTCAAAATGATTAACATACCTCTTTACGATCGCTGAACATAATTCTATCAATTCTGCTTTGTTAGAAGTCTCGTAATTCACAGATAAAAATGGTTTTAATATTGTGGCCCAATCTACTCCGCCACTGCTTGCGGCCATCGCATCTGCCATTTGCAATTTTAACAGCGATGACAAGCTGATTCTAGTTCTTTTTATTTTTCTAGAAGATTCCGTTGGTATTTCTGTTGGTATTAGTCTGGTTCCTTTTCGATTGGCGTGTTCATCTAATTTTTCGATTTGAAATATAAAATATTTTTAATTCTCTCGAACAGAACGATCACATCGAAAATATTATGTATGAAGATCAGTTCAAGTTTTAACTTTTCTAGAATACCCAATAGCTAAATTTTGTTTAAGATCAATTATATTCAAACAACATTCTTTTAAAATGCATTGCTTATAAAAATATGAGAATGTTTATTTGAACAATGACTTAAATGCAGCTGATAAATAAAGACGAAATAAAATATGTATCTGGTATACTGGTAAGTTAACCGAAATAAACAATATACTTCCAAATTCCAAAAGTGTTGAACAAAATTGATTCATATCAGCCTGGATCTTTTTTTCATTGAATGCCACTTTTGTGTCGATAAAATCGACTATCGTATAATCGACATAATAGTAATAATTATCTTGTAAAATAGCAACATGGTGTTGTGTACTTTATGTTTTGTGGCGTTAATTTTATCAGTGCAGTGATAAAAGTAAAGAATGATAACTGATAAAACAATGTGATTACTGCATTTATTGAATTTTCTACAATTGTATAAACAAAGTTATGAATATAATTTCAGAGGTTCGTAATATTCTTTCAATTAAGCAGTTATACTTTCTTTTGATATAGATATTCTTTTTGTTTCTGTTTTTTTAGAGAATTAATTAAAATGGCTGCAGCTTTTGAAGAAAACGAAGCTAATGATGAATTGTGGAGAGAATGTGCTACTTGGCTTACCCGTTGGGAGATGCTGAGATCGGATCATAAAGCAAACTGGCCTAATGCGTGCATAGCAGATCTGGCAAACATCCTTCGAGATGGAGTATTACTATGTAAATTGCTCAATAAAATAGACCCAGGTTGTCTCGACATGAAAGACGTAAACCTCAAACCTACCATGGCTCAGGTACGTGAAACATTTACCGAGAGACAAAAGTATAATTGATTAAAATTTTTTCTCCAGTTTTTATGCCTACGTAATATAAACTTGTTCCTAAAGACATGTATGGACAATTTTGGACTAAAGCGCATCGACCTTTTCGATGATACGATGCTATTCGATTTGACAAATTTCCACAAAGTCCTTTGCACTTTGTCAAAGCTTTCCTTAAGTCCAAAAGCTCTGAGAGGAAAAGTACCGTAAGTACTTGTGCAAGTTTTATATGTTATTCATAACTGTTTTTATTGTAACTGGTATAATTAAACTTTATAGGATTTTTTATTAGTTGGAAAATCTTTAGCTGCTTAAACAGGTAGTAAAGCAATAATTTTTAATATGTTTAGTAACTTTGGAGTTAGTGTTGTATGTTCCCAATAAAATCAATCACATTGAAATTTGTTTATTATACATTGCACATTTCTTATTGTAAATGAAACAATTTGAAACTTTTTTAACATGTTGAGTATTGTGAATTGAACCTCTACAAGCAATTTTATAATTATCCGTAACAATAATACAAGTAAAAAATAGATTACATATTTTACTTATGTAAACAAGAGTCTGCTGTTATAAAGAGCAGATGCTTCTTAATCTAAATATTTGTTAGAAATTTATTAGAAAGTCTATTAAATCTAAATTAATTACCTTTTAGTGTAATTAATTTTAAACATATCTGGAAACAAATAAAATTTTGCAATAGCTTTGAAAGGATAATATAATAAATCTAGTATTGTTGAAATATTGATCGTTTGATTAAGAAGGTTAAACTGTATCATTCCCATTCATTATATCGAAAATATATTTTGCATTTTTATATTTCTAGGGGATTTACAGCTCAAAGATTGAAAAGGGAAGAAGAAGTGATCTATCAGAGCCTAAAGAGTGTGTAAGTGGCCAATTTTAATTTGATTTAAAATCGAGAAGTTCTAAAATGAATTTCTGTTTTTTTTTCTATAGCGAAATTAGATTTAATTCAGGACTAAATTGCTCAGAACCAAGTTGGTTACAATTTAAAATTCCTTGTCCGCAACCTGAAGATTGGGAGGAGGAGGTTTACGATGATTTGTGTTACGTCACATTTTCGTCTAGTTTTCCAGAGGTGGGCAGTTGTTGCACACACGATTTCATTGCATTTTTTGATGTAGACTACTTATTTCTTATCATTCATGCAATTTTCCCATTCAAACATGTTTTTATTTATTTATGAAGGAACCTATTCCTTAAATATCTTATTTTAAGGCGTTGCTGTAGTTTGGAAGTTCACGATATAACTTCGAATGAGGGTCATATTTATACAGAGGCTACCAATAACGTTCTGAAACAGATGTCTTAAGTTTTTGTTCCTCTCAAGTTCTGTCAGGAAAATTGAGCTATGTTTAACCTGTTTTTTTTGTAATTTTTGTGCTCCGCCGTTAGACAAGCTAGTATAACATTCGCCAGCCACAAACACACCCAATCAGGAGCTATAACATGTATTTTTGTCAAATCTCGTCGCCTGATTTGTGTCCTTTTTTCTTCATATCACACAGAAATTTAACAATGAAGATACGCTGCACTACACAAGACATTTCACTAAATACCGCTTTAAATTTTACTATAAAATTAAATTTAACAAAACAACACTATAATATACAAATTTTATTTCGATTTTGGTAAAATCCAATACTTTACAGTCATGAAATTACCTATGGTATTACCTTCTAATGAAATGAAGAGGTAATATATTCGGCCATTCTCTTTTCATTGAATTATGTAGAGTTCGTTGACACTAAGATTCATAAACTGAACACAGTGCTCTAAAAAAATAGTAACATAATTTTTATTAAAAACTTGATTGAAATGTTTTTGAAAAATACTTCAGATCTATTAGATTAGTATTTTTATAGATTTTTTAATTTATTATGTACATTTTATAAAACGGAAACTAATTGTCTACAAATTTTTCAAAAAAATAACGGTTTATGAGAAATTCAGGATTTTGTGAAAATTAATTACGAAAAAAAGTAAAGTATGCAGTTTTACGACTAGTAGGCTACGATTTCATGTGTCATTTTTGTCATTCACAAAAACTGCACATTACTCATAGACCTAACATTACTACATACTATTCCATCGTCTTGAAAAATGCCTGTAAAAATTTCATTTTATAAAATAGTTGACATGTTGTTAGTATTGGGGTTTTGTGAGGGTAATTGTCGATGAAGTATACATGAGTACCGAATAATATTTCCTGATCGTTTGATTCCACACTGGGAGACTTTTGCTAATTTTGAGAGGAGGGCTCAAAAGACTGGATCGTTTCTAGTCAGCAACGAAGGAGGACCTGTTAATCATGCAATAAACGTAAGAAACGAGGTACGACTTTTAAGAAGTATTGAAAAATAACGCTCGTATCAGCACTAGACGATTATCTGGACAATTTAATATACCACATGCCACGGTCCATCGAATTATAAGATATAGTCTGCTTCATCCTTATCATATCCAGAATATTCAACAATTGTTACCCCAAAATTTAGGTCAAAGACTTTTTATAATTTCATTTTGCGTCATGGTATTATAGACGAGGCCTGTTTCACTCGAAGAGAAATCACAAATTTGCACAATTTCAATGAATATTCGGATGAAAATCCACATGCAATAAGACTTCTTGAATCTGTAGTTCCCAAATACATGGATAGGACGAGGAAACAATTGTGCAGAAAATTGGCTACCAAGATTACCAGATCTGAATAAATGTGATTTCTTTCTCTGGGGGGCTTTAAAAGAATTTGTTTATTTTATACCGTTTGTATCTGAAACAGATTTATGGGATCCTATATATAATAAATGCAACGTCATAAGAAATTATCCACAGTTATTGCGCAGAGTAGACTAATTTTCGGCGGAGAGTAAATTTATGTATTGGAGAAAATGGTGGCCATTTTCAACAGTTACTGTAGAGCTATTTAATGATATCGGTAGTTCATATGGTTAAAGTGGAATTTGTTAATGTTTTGATTGTAAGGTTCCTCTTTTTTTAATGTGTTAAAAACAAAATATAGAATCTAATTTAATGAAATTCCTTTTCCTTGAGACTTTTTTGTGAACGTCAAAAATGACACTTGAAATCATAGCCTACTAGTCGTAAAACTGCACATTTTACTTTTTGTCCGATTCAGTTACACTAGAACCGTTTTAAGATTGCCATTACGTCACGAGTATGTCGTAATATCAGACAGTCGCCGCGGACGTGAATTCATTATTAAACCCGCTAAAAGGAAATACAATGATGGTATAAATGTCTTCATAGTCTCAATCTATCACAGACAACCATTCCAATATTTTATGTGTATTAGAGTGAAAGAAAATGGAAGACGTTTGTTGGGTATTAATTTTAGAATGTAGTTTGTCTAGCTCATTTAAAACAAAACAGAACTGACACTTATATTAAAAATTTGACAGTTGTTTTGATCGTGTCTCCGTACTAACTGTTGTATATATTTTCTGAGCGTTGAAATATCGATTTTTTGACATATTTTCGTATCCAGTAAAATTTGCGAGATATCCAGATTTGGAAATTGTCAAGATGACATTTCAATTATATGAAAACTGACTAATTCGACTAGGATTTTAGGACTTAGTTCATATGAATATTGCTTATGACGCAATGGAAAAGATACAGCGGTTTTAGTGTAGTAATCACGCTGTTTCACAAAATTCCGATTTCCTCAAAAACCATATTTTTTTCGAAAAATTTGTAAGAGTAAAAAATTCTTTAAAATTAAATTTCCTGTAATACTGGTAAAATTATTTCATAATTGGCATACTGATAAAAAAATTGATAACATGTTAAGGGCACCCTACACCTAGTCCGAACAAATTCATATTTTTACCAATTAAAGATAACAATAGACACAAATTATGTACCAAATTTAGTTGCTCTATGTTAAGGCATTGCTGAAATATTATTGTTTTTCAAAATTTAATAATCTTCATCTTCACTGATCTCTTCAACGGTACATCCCAGGAAAAATGTTACATAACATCTCGGAATATTTTAAGAGCCCCTACATGTGCCTGCTCTGTGTCGGTAGAGTTATGAAACACCCTGTATTATAAATTATGCAAAAATCATATATATTTTTTAAAACACTAGAAAAAAGATTTTGTTTTTATTTAAATATTTTCTATTGCAGTTTCACTGTCACTTCGTTAGTTTTATACTGTTTAAATGGTTTATCCAGTTTATTTTAGTTATAGTAAAATGGCAACAGGCACACAAAATCAAGTTTGAGAGCTGCCCAACACGTAGAGTAGTTGATATAGTTTAAAAAACGAATTATAACGACTATTTGATTAAAAAAATATATTTCAGGTTGGTATTATGGGAAACACATATTACCAGTTACCACTAAAAAAATTGACCCCCATTTAAAGTTATAGTATAATTTTTATATTACACATTTCCTCCTCTTAATTAAAATTTCGTTAATAGGTGTACTTATTTTTTAGTTTTGTTTCATTTAGTTACAATTTTCCATGAAACAATTTATAGGCGAATGTTAATTTACGAACACTTAGCAAGCAATTAATGGTATTCGTTTTATAATTATATTTTGCATTATTAAATTTCTTTTCTCTGTTGTCACGGTTACTTAATTTTTGCATGGCTTTTTTTTATATGTTAGTGAGATGCCGGTTAGAGCCAGAGGAGTTGTCGTACCAGAATGTGATTTTGATATGACCAGTGAGGAAATATATCAAGACCTGTGTCTCGATCAAACCTCTGTAGAGGTACAGTGCCCTATTTTTTTTAACTTATATTGATTACGTGCTGATCACAAGGGGGATATAACGTAAATGTTTCAATTAAACGACTCATTGAGTTAAATAATACAGGACCACAAAAAAATTGACGAAAGCTCTCCTCGGCCAAACCTATCGTATTGTAGGTTTTTTGGGTCGCTGAAACCGAATCTGCAACTAATTTGGTCCCATCACGTCAAGAGTTTTTCTAACCTCAAAAAATAGCTGAAAAATGGTAGAATTCAACAAAATCAACCCTGCAACAAGTTATAATCTTATAACTCCACATCCTTATGATCCCGAACGAGCTCGACAAGCCGTAAAATGATAACTCGCAACCGTAAAAATACATAACCTCAAAATTGGTTGAGCCCAAAATCCAAAATAAGCAGCGAATAAACTTACACATAGGGCACAAACCTTCATTTTTGAATAGTAAACACTTAACCTAAAACCCCAAAACCCCATAACCTGCAAACGCGACAAGGCCTCAATCTGATCTGAAACCTCAAATCCCCGAAGCTGAATAACCCCAAAACTTCAAAACCAAGGCCGGCATTAATAAGGGTGAGGGTGGCGATTAATGAAGGTTTGTGCCCTATGTGTAAAGTTTATTCACTGCTTATTTTGGGTTTTTGGATTTTGTGCTCATCCAATTTTCAGGTTATGTATTTTTACGGTTGCGAGTTATCATTTTACGGCTTGTCGAGCTCGTTCGGGATCATAAGGATGTGGAGTTATAAGGTTTTAACAGGTTGCAGGGTTGATTTTGTTGAATTCTACCATTTTTCAGCTATTTTTTGAGGTTAGAAAAAAACTCTGACGTGATGGGACCAAATGAGTTGCAGATTCAGTTTCAGCGACCCAAAAAACATATAATACGATAGGTTTGGCCGAGGAGACCTTTCGTCGATTTTTTTTTGTCGTCCTGTGTAATTTGTTTTTATCCTTCCAAATAATCAAAACGTGATCCTTTTATATATTACAATGGTTGGTTGTTAATTAGTTTCTTATTCTAGCAACCTCCGACTTTCGAAAAACGTGATTTCGTAATAAAAGAACTGTTGGACACGGAAAAGAATTATGTCGACGTTTTAAGTAAGCTGAAGAATAATTTTATGCAACCCCTTATGAACCAAATGAAGCCTGACGAACACAACACAGTATTCTTTCAAATTAAGGTTAACATATTTATATAGGCATATGGTTAAAATGTTTAAATATTTGTATTTCAGGAGTTACGCGATATACATGCGGAATTTTTACACGAACTATTAAGGATTAAAAGTAACCCCACCGTGAAACTGAGCAATATTTTTATGAGATTCAGAGAGAAATTTTTACTTTATGGAAAGTACTGCGCGAATTTAACCAAAGCTACCACCTTGCTTCAGGAACTGTGCGATAACGACGAAACGTTCAACCAAGCTGTCATTGTAAGTTTTTTTCTCATAATTTTTAAGTAAATTCGGACGAAAGTATGCTTTTTTTATAGAAATACGAAAAAGAAGACAATAACGGGAGGTTTAAATTGCGAGACGTCCTTTCTGTTCCTATGCAGCGTATTTTAAAGTATCACCTGCTGCTTGATAAGTTAATAGAGCACACAGATCCGGTAAGTAATGAAATATATCTATTTTTAGTCTATAATAGGCTCTCAAAAACTTCAGTCTTGAAAAAAATTAACAAATCTACTTTATATTTTTTTTAATGATCCATCTATTTAATTAAAAAAAAAATTCAAACAACCCTGTACAAACGTTTCTTCTAGAATCATGAAGAATTTAACGACTTGCGACGGGCGAGGGAAGCTATGTTGGACGTGGCCGGTTACATAAATGAGGCGGCGAAAGACAGCGAACACCTGGAAGTGATAAATAACCTCCAGGAAACAATAACGGAGTGGGAGATCGAAGACATGAGATTGTCAGACTTCGGTAGGCTTATGAAAGACGCCGAACTGAAAATCAAGGCCCACCAGGATCAGAAGATTAAAAATCGCTACGTTTTTATATTCGACAAGTGCGTTTTGATTTGCAAACAGCTAAAGGTAAGTGTTTTCCTCCTTGTTTCACATTCACGTGACGAATTTTAAATCGTAGGGTAACCAGTTTGCCTATCGGGATATCATAAACATCGCCGACTATCACATCGAGGAGGTTCACAACAGACCTCTCCTGACGAAGGAGGCCAGGTGGACTTATCAGTTTTATCTCGTAAAAAATAACAGCGAGAACGTTTATACTATTTTCGTGAAGTCGATAGAGCTCAAGCAACAAATTATAAAGGCAATAACTGATGCTTTGTGAGTATTCCAGTTGTAAATAAATTCACATGTACGTAGTCAAACTAAAATTGGATCCTATATTTGAAAGAGCAAATTTTTTTTTTTAATGTATAAGCTTAGTTACTCGTTACTGAGGTATAAATGTATAACAAAAAAAATAGTCGAAGTGAGATTAGCATTCGCCAGAGACAAAATCAACTATGGAGTCTATATCTATTTTTAGTTGTGCCTATATCGATGTAAATCCTATTTATTTTCAATTTGTACCTTAGGGATAATTTACATCCGAAGACGTTGCAACGAACTACTCACAATTTCGACTTGCAAACTTTTCCGTCTCCGGTTCAGTGCCACCACTGTTCCAAATACCTGAAGGGCCTCATATACCAAGGTTACAAATGCAGTAAATGTCACATAGCCGTCCACAAAACGTGTATCCAGTATTCAGGGAAGTGCGGGCAGATGCCCCTGCACGTCAACACCAGTTTGTTAAACGGCATGAACGGCGAACCTATGAGGGAAAAGTTGTGGTTCGTCGGCGAGATGGACAGGACCACCGCCACCACAAAGTTGGATAAGAGGGAGAACGGCACTTACTTGGTACGAATCCGGCCTCAGAACGACGAAAAGGGCCAGTACGCCTTAACTTTGAAGCAAGTACCATGTTTTTAAGGTGGTACTCGTTGCTAATTTGTGTGTCGTTTTAGGACTGACAATACGGTGAAGCATATGAAAATTTGTTGCACCAATGACGTGCCGAGCGATTCCAAGAAGTATTACTTGTCGGAATCGAAGTTTTTTAGTACTATCGAGGAGTTGGTGGTTAATTATCAAAACTACAGCCTAAAGGAGAATTTTGAAAAGTAAGAATATTACAAATAATGTAAATTACAAAAAAAGATTCAAGTATAATCTTTTCTCGTTTGTAATGTTGTGTTTGAATGTAATCGTGATCTTATTGTTTTAATAATTTTTAATTTTACCAAATTTAATTGCCAGCATGAAGGAAATTGTTAACGTCAAAATATAGTGATTGAGCTAAACATGTCTTAATGAATTGTTGCTCCTTTTCGTTCTACAGGGTGTTAAAGTTGGAAAAAATATTTTCGATTTTTTGATATATTTTAAGTATGTATGGACTGATTGTTTTGAAAATTTGTAGTGTCAAGTTTTTAAATTTTTAAATTTAATTCCCGCCGAATCTCAAAACTTAAAATGTCAAAATGTGTCGAAATTGAACATAGTTCAATAATTTCTAGTTAAGAAATTTAAAATTGTTAAATACAAAAAGTTAGACATATTTTTACATTGATAGGAGAACATAGCTAGCGCCTCCTAAACGTAACGTGACTGTTTGCATATTCGTATTTGCCGCCTCAAAAAACATGAAACTACAAATTTTCAAAACAATCAATCGGACCATACATACATCGAGGGTTTCCTGCCAAAAGGACGTATCCACAAAAGTGCCATTTTGGGTTTATGAGTTAACTTTGATACCCAATACCATAAGGCTGTCGTGACAAAAGGTCGTATCTACCACACCAATAATAACAGTGCCACACAATCCTTTTCTTGGTCATATGAACAATTATTACTTCGATTAACCCAGAAGGTTGTATGTACATACGTCCCTTTGTAATGAAATTGTACATATATTTTCTAGGTCGTATGAACATATGGCTTTCTGACATGACGAAATTTCATGGCATTCACGAGTATGCGTTGAGTTAGTTGGCGTTCATAACCTCAATTTTTCTGTTGTGTTTACATACTGTTACTCTTCAGTTACAAGTTAAAGTACCTAGTCAAGTTTGTACATGTTCTCAAATAATTCACTAAGCTGATAATAATATGCGATAAATATACTAATCAACAGTTACATAAGGTAATAAACAAACTCTTAAATTTTACTACTGATTTTTGAAACGTTTTTATTAGCTCCTGAAAAATTTTTTTTTTCTTGATACGCCCTTCTGGCAGGAAACCCTTGATAAAATATAGCAAAAAATCGAAAATATTTTTTCAACTTTAACACCCAGTAGAATGAAAAGGAGCAATAATTGACTAAGGCATATTCGGCTCAATCGCTATATTTTGATGTTAATAATCTGCCATTAAGCTGTGTACAGATATTAATGATTCACCCCGTATATAAAAAATGATGTTTGCAACTAATGTTCTTTTGAACTACTACTCTTATTTTTGATTGGGGATAAACTGTAATACAGTAAAATCTCATTTCATTAATCCGGCACGATTATTAAAAAACGTTACTTTTAATTGTTTATTAACAAAGATATTGATACATATATACATACATTAAATTTGTGTGTGCATATAATATACACTAATGCAAAAGAATTTCTGAAATTTTTCCGTGATTTTTGACAGACTGTATTTAGGTGAAAAAAGGTCATATCGGGAATTAAAAAAAAGCATTTTGAAGCTCTAAGATTCTAGTTTTTAGATCGTTCGGTCAAAATATTTTAGGAGCTAGGATTATTATGCACAACCCCCCGTACAATATATTATTTTATAGATTGGAAGAAGACACAAAGCTACTTTGGCCTTATAGACAGTTAAGAGCAGTGATTTTAAAAAATTTCGAAGCACGAGACCCAAACCAGTTGAGAGTTGTAGAAGGAGAGATAATTACTATCATAGGATTGGAGGGCTATAGAGAAGGGTGGTGGAAAGGCAGACGGGAAAATAATGAGGTAAGTTTTTATTTTTTGGTTTTTTTATAAACGATGTGTTACTATGATTTCCTGATATTGCCCAAACAAGGAGAGACGTCTGCTATATATAATAAATTATGACAGCTCAGACTTGTCACTGGAGGTAGAATTTGTAAGGCCAGATTAACCTATAATGAGGCCCAGCTGTAAGCTCTATGGAGGCCCTTTTTGGTTTGATTCAATTTTAAACACCTACACTTTTTGCATTGATTATAAAAACAAAAAACAAAAAAACAAAAAAGGTCACGCAATCAGCGACTTGCTGATATAAAATTTCAAATCCTAAACACCTTTTTGTTTAATTTTTTCAGATTTTGCCGAGGCTTTGTGATCTCTTTCTAAAAATATTTACATATATATACATACATATATATACATACATATATATATATATATATTCGTCCTTATTATCACATAGAGGCGTATGTGTATATCAATTTCTTGGATTATACGCCCCTACGTGATAAGAGGGACGAATATGTAACTATTTAGGTTAACTAAAACCACCCGCTTGGTGTTACGGGAAAGGAGACTTTTTGTTAATCAGACTTACTCATTTTGTTGCAAAATTTTTTACCTTGCTACAAACACCTAATGGATAAAACAAAAACTAAAATAAATATAAAATTAAGTGCTGACGTATTTGACCATTCTCGTTTTCACTAACACTGAGAATCACAGACTAAACACAATGCTTTAAAACAATGGTAAGAAATACTCTCTGACACTCAGATTCACGCAGTTGATTTGAAAAGGTAATAACAGGCAATACTAATAAACAGCGCACATACGACTGGGTTTAAGGAGGTTCGATAGATCTCTTGCGTGGCAGGCGGTACGGGAGGAAAGCCTAAACGAACTAAATATAATGCAAATATACCGGGTGATTCAGTTTGGTATTCCCGGCCCTGTATCTCTTTTATTTTAACAATTAGCTATAACAAACCCTATATATTTTTAAATCGCCGCCTAAACTCTATTAATGATATTAGATCGTCTCTATGGTAACATATGTCAAAATTGCTATAGTCAACTGTTTTTGTTCAAATGGCACACTATATATTTTTTTATCAATTCTGGAAGATATTTTTTTTCTGCCTTCGGCTATATAAGGAAGTCTATAGTTTCATTAGAAATTTTGCTAGAAAACCAGCAAAAAAGGTGAACCCTACTTTCAGTAGCTTTATTCTGAAAAATGATAGCCAGCTGTGGAAACAATTGAATTTTGAAGTTTCTAAATAACGGTGTGTCAAAATAATCCATCAGATAAAATTTTCGGAAAGTTAGCCAGGAATTTGGTGGCAGATGAAAGTTTTCAAAAGAAAATAAGAGTTTTTAAACCCAGAAGGGCAAGAGATGAAGAACATTCGATAAAGATGTTAAATGGCCTGTTAGATCTCTGGATCTCACTCTTTCTTTGCCCTTACCTAAATGATATTGACGACCTTAAAAATAGAATAAGAGTAGAGTGTAGAGAGGGAGTCATAAACAGAGCTATATGTAGGCCCTTTTGAACATTTGAAATAAGTATTGTTTTAAATTGTTATATTATTATCGTATTACAAATAAAATTTGATACTTTAAAAAACATAGTAGCTTGCTTCCGCAGCTGGCTATCATTTTTCAAAATAAAGATAAGAAATGTAGGGTTAATCTTTTTTGCTGTTTTTCTAACAATATTTCTAATGAAACTATAGAGTTCCTTATATATCTGAATGCAGAAAAAAAATATCTTCCAGAATTGATAAAAAAATATATAGTGTGCCATTTGAACAAAAACAGTTATCTATAGCAATTTTGACATATGTTACCATGGAGACGATCTAATAATGTCATTTAATAGAGTTTGAATGGCGATTTAAAAATATATAGGGTTTATTATAGCTATTTGTTAAAATAAAAAAGATACAGGGCCGCGAATACCAAACTGAATCACCCGGTATATTAGCTCGCATATATTTTTAGTGTTTCATGCACGGCAATTAACTTTTTATTTTAATAAAAGTGTATATTTATTCATTAAGAGCTTGTAAAAGTGTGGGTGAAATCTGGATTTCAATTGTTTTGGAAACTTACCATTTTTTTTTTTCGGTATCGAACCTCCTTAAGAGCCGACCACTAGCTGTAGATGAAAGTTTAAGTACATTTTAAAAAGTGAATTGTATCTCAAACTATTTATTGGATTTCAAACATAATTTCGAATTCATATTCTGAGGAATACTTACTATTATCACTAAAAAACTGATCCCCGTTTAAAACCATTCCCTGTATCACCGAAGGTTAATATTTTTATTATAAACGAAGATACTGACATTGAGTTATGAAACGTTTCGCCATCAGTATAGGTTAATTCTTTTTTTCAGACTGGTTTTGTTCCTATAAATATATTGAGAGTGGAGGGAGACGTGAGGTTCGAGACATAACTAACGTGAAGGTGCACAGCTAGCCAATAGAAGATTTATAACGCAATAACATATTCCGTACTCTATACACAGTTTTCCTCTGTAAATACATATATAGACTTTCACGTTATAGTATTTGTAATAGTATGTTTAAATCAAAAGTGTTTTATATATGATATATATATTTTTTATGGTTGAAATTAGGGAAAAATCGTTGTTGAGAATAAGACAGAACATAATTTTGCATTGCAGATAATGCTACGATCATGAAAATATGTAGAGGCATTTTTATTCCTTTTCACCATTCTTGAATGGATACTTAACACAAAAATATAATTGGCTGGCTGTCAAAAACTTACTTGTCCATGTACTTGAATGTGAAATATTTAGTATTTGTATTGCTAATGAATTCCAAAAGCAGAATTCATACGTAAGATGACATATCTAAAGTACCAGATTAAGCCACTAGAGGGACATCTTATGCCATAACAAACATTGGTGTACTTTACGGGATATGCTGATTTCAACAATTTTAGAAATTTATTTTTTTATCGAGTGGGTAGAAAAAAAGTAGATAAAAGAGGTCCCGAGTTCGATTTTTGAAAAAAATTTAACAGGCAAAACTGTATCCCGATGATATCTGTAAGAGCGTAAGGTGTTTTCATTTATGAATGTTTTTTATGTAAAAGACTTTTTTTAAAACTCTAATGTAATATTTCATAAATTTTCAAAAATAAAGAATGCCTTATATCTTCTAAACGAGTAAAGATCGGGATGTGGTTTTCGCTTTCCAATTTTTTTCAAAAAAAAGCTCGAGTCATTTGAACTACTTTTGTATATTTCCTCGGGAAATGCGAGAAATCACCTAAAAATGTTAAAATTGGCTCACTCTATGTTTTTGTTAGACAAAACTTCATAGAAACAACTCCTGACTGATCCTTTTGGCACAAGGGTCAAAATGCCCACTAAATATGAAAAAACAAAAACTATGCCACAAATAAATAATTTCAGACATTATAATCGTTTAAAAATTTCACCTACATATTTTTGTGACGTGCATTGTGTGATTTATATTATAGATATATTTACAGAATAGTATTTGTCACATTTTAGAATTGCTCATCTACAATTTTAGTGATTTTGACAAAGACTAATGGCCTAATTGACATCGATTTACATCGAATAATCACATATTTGAATTCTCAGCTTTAAGTAGGTGCTGTGTGGCACTTTCACCATGACTTATACGTGACGGGAGCGAAGTGTTGCTATTTTTTAATGTGTTCATCGGTAGTAGACACTTTTCTGTGCGTCATGGCATATTCACAAAATTTCTAGGTTTGTTCTAAATTTAGTTGCCACTTTGTGTTTTATGTAACTGTAAGTTCTGCGATTTTAATGTTTTGTCAAAACATTTTTTATCATATATTTTCCATGACAGGCTTATGTGTGTTTTATGTAAAAAATTCATTGTTTGTATTTGCTTCAGAATAATTTTTTAAATCTGTTTTCTGTTAACAAGTTAGTATGGAAGGGTAGAAGGGTCACTAAATATATTTTTATTTTTCTAACTCCTCATTTCTGATCTGAGGCTGGAAATCTGTTGGGTTGGTACTTCCGAACTTCACGAAGAAATTGACAAAAATTAGAAAATGCGTCAAGAACTTGATGAATAAACTCATGAAGTTATTTGACAGCAGATTTGGTGCATTTGTCCAATTTCTTGATTAAGCGACTTCATGAATTAATTGATCAATAAATTGTCAATGTAAAACAGCTATTACAAGTTGAAATTTCCAATTTATGGTAAGAAAAATATGATTTAAAGTTCTAAATCAGAAAAATCTGATTTGGAAGTTGAAAAAATATAATTATAATTCAAGGTTCTAAGTGAGGAAAACTCTGACTTACAAGATAAACGTTATAAGTTACAAAGTTAGGAAAATGTCATGATAGGTTAAATTAGGTTATGTTAGGTTAGGATTTGAAATTAATATTTTTCTGACTTGTACCTCAAAACTTGCAACTTGTAAGTGGAATTGTTCTCTGTTACATTATGGAATTATATTTTTCCAACTTACAAGTAAGATTTTTCTGACCTATGAGTCGGAATTTTATATCGTACAGGTCAGAATTACGTTTTTCTGAGTTGTTACTCGACAGTTGAATTTGCAAATCGGAAAAATAAAAAAATGTTTGGTAGCCTTTTCAAGCTTCTGTAAACTAGTGCCAAAACTTAGGAGGATTAGGATTTAGATTGAGAATCTCTAAAATTATAGCATATAAGTTTTGAAATAACCCTCCGAGAAATACGTAGTTAAATGCCTAGTATTTTTAAGAAATTGCCACTATTTGATAAGCCAAAATGTAACAAACTTGTTTTTTTTTGTTTCTTTGTTCCAAGGAATCTCATTCCAATATAATTGAAATGATTACCTCATCGCGTCTTTAAACGTTTCTTTTATTGAAAAAAAAATTATAAATCTACTTCTGACGTCAAACAGTTCTTCTTTTTGTAAAATATTTAACTTTTTCACTTTCCAATATACCAAAATGTGCCATTTCAGAAAATGTAGTAAGTAAAATGACCAGAATTTGATAATTTTGTTCAACATATCGATTTGAATGTGTTTGTAAATAAAATAAGTCAGTTTGGAGAGATGACTTTTTCAACGGTCCCAAAAACTCGATAAGTCAGCGATCATTGTTCTTCGGTCGAGGTAATTGTTTTTTTATTGTTACTATTTTTTTTGTTTTGTTGCTTTTTTATATTTTTTAAATGTGATACATAGAATTATATATTTTGTGAAGGTAATTTAGCTTTTGATGTAATAAATACACGTGAAGTAATATACTGATCATTATTGTTCAATTTATATACCACATGTTGCAAATAAACTGGTATAAATTAATTTTATTTTTTTCCTGAATTGTTTGTCCTGAAAATTAATAAAATTAACGCAGAAGACTTGAATTTTCTCAGCTAAATTCGATATACACATAGGTACTACAGGGAGCAAAGCTATGTGAGCAAAAGAACGGTAAGTGCCTGAAAATCATTCTGTCAATGTACATTTCTAAATTCCCACGTATCATAGTTAAAGTGTAAATGATAATAATCGATGAGCTCTTTTTCATAAATTGATGTCGTTACGGTACTGTTCGCTGTTCGTAACGATGGATAAAGGAACAACTCGTCAAGTTACATCAGTAATGTAATCATTACTGCCTTAATAGGCATGACATTTTTAGTCTTACAGCAGAGTGAGTGAAGGAACACTATGCCGCCGCGCCACTAGGAATAACAAATAAAACTGGAATCGTCATTCTAACGACAGCAGTAGTATCCGGTTAAGTCGCAGCGTATCATATGTTTTTTGTTCTTTCATAGCGACGAAATTTTTTCAGTGTCTTAAAAAATAAATACATAGGTATGTTGAAATTAAGTACACACTAACAAACAAGTCTTTCTGCACACATTACATAGAGTAAGTAGATAGAAACAATTTGTCGGTGTTACCCAAATGTAGATGAATTAATAGCACAGACCAAGGCAGTGTTTCTTAAATCCCCTAAACGTATTCGTCAATTCCACCTGGTAGTCCAGAACCTCCACATCCACAACCCATTCTTACACGATGGGGGACATGGTTAGAGGCATCATTTCATTATTTTAAACATTTTCAAAAAATAAAATTGTAATTTTACAATTCACTGCTATTCGGAAGAGCCAAATAAAATTTCTAGTTGAGTTGGAAAATATTTACAACAATTACATTCCAATTGCGGATGATATAAAAAAAAACTTACAAAATACTGCATTATCGTTAGATGAATCACTGCAAATAGTAGATGACATACAAACAGTGCTATATGACTTAAGTGACGAAAAAAGTGTTTATGTCGGAAAAAGTTTGACAATGTGTTAAGAAAAAATCCAGATTTCTTCATATTAAGACACCTTCATAGCAATAGCTCTCCCATGGATTCATTAACTGATTTTAGAGATTACTTCAAATATGCGCCTATAACGTCATTAGATGTCGAACAATCGTTTTCGTTATATAAGAATACTTTTTCTCCGTTGCCGACATCGCTTAAAGAATCTACTGCGGAAGCATATGGAATGTTCCAGATCTTTGCCAGAGCTCAGATTTTTAATATAGAACAGGATAAACATTCCACAATATTATAAAATTATTTATTATAAATGCATTAGGTAATCTACAGAGGATGCCCTGGCTTTCAAAATGAAATGTCGTGCCTTAGTAACGATGCAAGATTTTTACTGAAATTCCAGTTTTCAGCACATACAAGGTACAAGAGACAGTCAGTTTTGCCCTCAAAATGTGAAATACCCTGTAGAGTGCGAATGCCTCTGAATGAAACAAGTCATTCGCTTTTTTTAATCACATTGTTTCTGTTATTAATTATTGTAATATACAGTTAAATTAAATCGCATTAGTTTGTCGTAAAAAATTATTTTATCTTGACCAAAGTACATATATCCAGAAAGTAATTTACAAAAAAAATTCAAAATCGGATTAGTTCGCAAGAGAGTCAACTCTGAAATAGAAAACCAATTTTAGTGGAATATGAGTTAATATTTGGTTTCAATTTTATTTCTAATTTCTAAAAGTATAATTTAAGCATATTTCATAGTTTATCCAATAAATTTTATTATTTCGAATAATAATAATAATAATTATTTTTTACAACACAAACTGTTTCACCTTTTCTACTCATGATATTATACAGAAATAAAAAAGTATTTATGCACGAATAGAAGAAATACAATAACTGTTGACACACGCATCAAACATAAAATATTTTGAAGTTGACTGGAATACCTACAAAATAATGGCGATTTTCGCACATGCGCACTCGAAATAAAAATTGGCGGGAAGCGGAACTGTTGCTTCTGGTGTGACCATTCTGTGACCATAGCGTTAGAACACTTGCACACTGCACTCTTGTACATAATTACTAGATCACATCGGCTTTGGAATACATGGATGCGATCGTGTTCAATTGGTTGTTTTAGTTCTGAGCCCTTTTCTTTTACTCATGATTTTGGAATCATAACGTGTTACGATCCGCTGAAAACCAATCAGATTGCTAGATTTCGGATCGTAACGCGTTATGATTCCGAAATCATGAGTAAAAGAAAACAGCCCTGTTTGCGACTTCGTGTATATGAATTGTTTTTTCAAAATTCTGCTGTGTAAATTTATTAATTACGGAAAATTAGTTGTCGAATATGTTTTGTGGTGTGGCGGTCGTTTAAGCTTTGTGGTGGTCGGTTTCTACGTCTTTACTAACCTCGTGGAACCATGGATTTGAAATTAGCATATTATGTAGGTAAGTCTGAAGAGAATTTTCGAAAAATATTTATATGTAGTAAGAATTGCAAAAACAGTACCTATCCTGGTAACACAATCGTGTGCAATTCTAATACAAGTTGTTCCAAGTTTACTTGAAATAGCCAAATTGGCATGATGACATCAGTAACCAAGAATCACTAAAATTATGTATTTATCTAATGAAATATATTATCAGAGGTCAAAAGATAATATTCTAGAAACATTGTAAAAATGTTGCAAAATATGCAGAAGCAGGTCAGGACAGTGCTATATTGCCTTTTTAGTTTGTACTTTTTATTTAAAAGGGAAATACGAAAATGGATATGTTATAAACAAAAATAATTTATGCCAACAATTTCCTTTATTTTAGGTAAAATGTACATTCTCAATTATTGTTCGCTATTCAACTCTTTAATTCTAACTAACTTATCCTTCTTTTCTATTCCTATATCGAACTAAGTACCTTGTTTATATAAAAATGTTATTTATACAATTATGAAGTCTATTCAGCGTTTCGGGACACGCACACACTTGGCGTTCCACCCACCGTCGCTCGGTCTGTCTTTTNATAATTTTTGATGAGAACAATGTTTTCAATAATCTGGAAAATGATGTTGATATTAACACCTTATCACAAGACATGATGTATAGTCACCCAACGACTGTAAAAAACGATGGGTCAGTTAATTTCTGCAGTGTTATACCAACCATAGAGCACCCTAAAATAACAAATTTGCAAAATATTTCGTTAACTCTATTAACAACTACAGATTACGAAAACCAATCCAAGTCTAGTGACAACCCACTTACAGATTTTGACAGTGATCCACTGGTCGATGATACTTTGTTTAATAACACAACGAACCCAAATGAAACCGGAATAGAAAGTTCTGAATCCCCAGATGTAGCTATACAATTTTCAACTAATGCAATAACGGACCATGATGGTTTGAATGATGTATCAAACTTAAATGAAACTGCAGCAGAAGAATACGAAAAAAGCGCCACCTTTATTTTACAATCTGCTGAACAAGAAGAAAGTCAAATTCTAGATAACCATATCGAAACTGACTCAGAAGATGGAGAAAATCAACGGAAAAGAAGAAAGCTAACAAATTCCGACACCTGGAAAAAAAACGCTAATAAAAAACTTCGCATGGAAGGAAAGCAATATCTGGGATATACTCGAAGAGATGGTACTGTGCACCACAATACGATAAGAGAACCTCGGAAATTAGGCCCTACTTGCCAATCTAGAAATTGTGCTCGTTCTAAAAATAGATTCTGTTCAGATTTTTCCGAAACGCATCGAAGAGAACTTTTTGATCATTTCTGGTCTGAGACGAGTTGGGATCAAAAAAAATTTTTGTAGCATCACATGTGTCACGAGTTAACCCCAAACGTAAAACCACTGAAGGAAATTCTAGGTGTGAAGGTACATTTGTCTACACTTTGCCCATGAAAGGTTATGACAAAAAAAGTAGTCTGTTGCACTATGTTTCTTAATACATTAGGGCTAAGACCTTTTACCGTCCAATCCTGGGTGAACCAGAGCACTTACAACATTATTCCTCTACAAGAAATTGCCCGTTCTAAAAGAAAACTGCCATTATCTGCCAAAACTTCTGACCTAGATTTTTAAATACATTTATAGACAAACTACCAAAATTACCTTCCCATTACTCAAGAAAAGATACTTCCAAGTTGTACTTAGAACCAATTTTTGTATCAATGCAGGATCTTCTAAATCATTACAGAAGCTGCTGCCAAGAACAGGATCGAACACCTTTATCCAGACAGGTTTTCACTAAGAAGCTGCAAGAAAAAATTTTTTTTTTTATTCAAAAAAAGAAAGATCAATGTGACACGTGTGCTGCGTATAATGTTGGCAACGTATCCCCTGAAGAGTGGAGTTTACACATAGGTAAAAAAGATAGGGCTCGTGATGAAAAAGAAATAGATAAAATTCATGCCCAAGAAAATATCTGCATTACTTTAACGATGGATCTTCAGGCTGTTAAAGTGAGTCCAAATGTAAATGCTAGCGCAATTTTTTTTAAAACCAAACTATGCTGTTACAATTTTACCGTGTATAACTTGGAGTCTCATGAAGTAGTTTGTTATTGGTTCACGGATTAAATTTTTCTATGAAACATGACGTAGACATTTTTCAAAAATTTTTAGAGCGTGGGCACACACAAATAGAATGCGACAGTGTCCACGCTCTAATAGAACGAAAACTCAAAGGCAAAGATATATATTTACTAGCTGATTATGTTAGAGCCACTATGGAAGCACGAAAAAAGCCGATGCCATATGAAACTCGAGTATTGAAACGTCCTTTTTTTAAAAACTTTGCGGAAAAGAAAGGCATGAGATATCACTCGATCAGGCCAGAACGATGCAAGAACGATCCAACTGTAACCGACATAAAAGCCTTGTCCTACAGTCCCGACGGTATTATTCGATATAAGCTTGATTTTGATGACGAATGGCGAGAGTTGCCCATAAGACCGAAAAGTATTACTGTCAGTGATTGCAGTTACCCACAATTGCATAAATCAATATTAAAACTGTCTTAGTCAAAGTGGAAACACCTACAAGAATTAAAGTCAGTAATTCCGGAAGACTGCCATACGTTCTATGATCATTTACCAAAAAATGAAAAAGACTGAAGTTTATTTATATTTAAAGGAATTTTGTTTGTTTTTATGTTTATGTGTAAGCAGAATATATATTTTTATTTTGTTTATTTACTTTCTAATATTTGTAATAAAATTATAACTTTTAAACTTGATAGTTATTATAGAGTAATTCCACCTATCTAACTCGAATCTTCCTGGGGACACACTTAGAAAATTAGCCTAACCTAATAAAACCACCTATCTCAAATAAAATCAATATTAATATCTCCTGTGTTTTTTCTTGATAACCACCAACAAAAAAGCTATGCTTATGTAAAAAAATGTAATAATGAATAATAAACATGGTAAAACTCTTCAGACAAAATCGACCTAATAGAACAAAACTTCAACTGTTTTTTATGTCTCCTGTAAAATGACAAATTTTCAGATAGGAGATATTGTCAGGTCACCATCGATATGTATTATACCAAACCCTACCGATTCGAGGTAGATCCGAATAGAAGTTTTACCCGCGGAATATTTTCAAAATTGTACGACAGAAAAACAGGAACTAACAAATATATCGGATGTAATTAAAACAAACCACCTTAACGACGAAGAAAATGATAAAAATTAAACTTTGCCATAAATTCAAAGACTGCTTTTATAACGAAAATTCAGACTTAACATTTACAAATCAGGTAAAACACCATATTAGAACGATAGATAACGAACCGATTTATACAAAGTCCTTCAGACACCCCAAGGCTATGCAAGAGGAAATACAAAAACAAATTTCGAAACTTTTAGACAATAAAATAATTCGACCTAGTATTTCGCCTTACTCTTCGCCTGTTTGGATCGTGCCCTAGAAATTAGACGCGAGCGGCAAACCGAAATATAGGATGGTGATAGATTATAGACGTTTAAACGAAAAAGAAAAGAACGAAAATATAGAAGATAAATATCCTTACCAAAAATCGAAATATTAGATAACTTAGGAAGGTGTACATATTTTCCAACATTAGACTTGGCACAAGGTTTCCATCAAATTGAAATGGATCCGCAGTCAATAGAAAAAACGGCTTTTAGTGTTAATAATGGTCATTACGAGTACCTCAGTATGGCATTTGGCCTCAAAAATTCACCCGCGACCTTTTAGCGCATGACAGACAATGTCCTAAGAGAACACCACCTGTATAAAATATGTTGTCATATTTTCAAAATCTTTACAGGAACACCTACATCACTTAAAATTAATTTTCCAAAAATTAAAGGAAACTAACCTAAAAATACAGCTAGACAAAAGTGAATTCTTACGCAAAGAAGTTGCCTTTTTAGGGCACATAATTGCACCGGACGGTATCGCTCCCAATCCTGCAAAAATTGAAGCGATAAATAAATACCCACTGCCAAAAACCGAAAAAGAGATAAAATCTTTCCTTGGTCTAGTCGGATATTACAGAAAATTTATACCAGGCTTTGCAAAACTCATGTTCCCAATGACAAAATGTTTACGAAAAAATACGCGCATAGATATCAAAGATCCAGATTATATCCATTGTTTTCAAATGACAAAGGAATTAATTACAAAATAAATGCACCTATCCTCGCTTATCCAGATTTCGATAATTTTAATGTTTGATGAAATGGCCATTGAACCACATGTAGATGTCAATAAAAACTATAGTGATTTTGATGGCTTTGAAGATGATGGTAAACATAAAACTAGTATAATTGCCGATCATGTCATAGTTTTAATGTTACGAGGCTTGACGAAAATATGGAAACAGCGATTGCATTTTCATTTTGCAGAAGCTCAACAAAAACAAACGATTTGGTCAGAAATATAGAAGAAATTATAAGTGAATGCCAAAAAATTTCATTAAAAGTCATTGCAACTGTCAGTGACTAAGGCTCGACCAATCAGGCAGCTGTAAATTATTTACAGAGAGAAAACCTCGGAGAAGAAATCCCGACTTAAAATATCAATGGAAATTTATTTTCATTTATCATTTTTCATTTAAATTTTAGGAATCGAATTAAACGGTTTTTGCCTCCAACAGATGAAGGTACAGCAAATATTCTTTAATTTTTTGATTGCCTATTTGACAGTATCAATGGAAACAGTTTATATCCAAGAAACGGAAAAAATTTGAAGTATGCGGTTATAAAGAATTCAGGGCATACAGAATTTTGGAGACACTGCAGACAACAAATAAATAAAATGTATTATTGTCAAGAACAAGAAGGAACAACTAAGAAGTTTATTCCACCTTCTCTGAATACCCTTGTTGGAATGGAAGAAATTTTTAAAACCGTTCAAAACCGCAATTGTTCTTTTTTTCACCAAGACTAAATCAGGACCAATTGGAAAATTTTTTCGGGCAGATTAGACGACATGTTATAGAAGGAACAGGTGATCTTAATACCTTTGAGATACCTAAAACAAATCCTGCTTATTTAAGTTTAATATCGGTTGGTATATTTCAGGATTTTTATACCATAACAATGACTACTTTGTAGAATGTCATTTAAAAAATTGTTTAAAATTACTATAAACTATCTATATAAAAATGTAAATTTTAACTTTACCAAATGTGAACACAGTGATATTGTAATAAAAAATATAATTGATTATTTTGTATTTTTCTGTGCTTACAATTGGGCAAATGGTATTAACAGTCAGCTATCTTGCAGATAATAGCAGAATAGTCGACGATAAATTTTTTCTACAGACAAGGCAATACAATTGTAAAAGAAGGAAACATAAATGAAACATTAGCAGTAATTATGGTTTTATTGGCCCCCTAGTTTCTTTGTTGGTCCCAAAAGAAATTGTAAATTGATTTGAACAGTTGATAAATAAAATTGTCATAATGAATTATTTTTAACGTGGTGGAGGCCAATTGACGAAATTAAATTTTGATCAAAGTATTTACATATAAATAATTTGTATTTGTAGTGGATGGAAATTTTGAGACAAATTTATTATCCTGTCAAATAGTCAAAATCACGTTAAAAATATTTAATTGGATGACAATTTAATTAAAATAAAATAGAATGCAATTTCAGGGTCCTACTTTATCGATTTTATTTTGCGAACAAGACAATAGATGGTAACAACCGCATCTATTTATACTTCATTAAAGAGTACTATTTTATTGTTTGTGTGATTTCTAACGGATCATCGGCCGCGCGATTCACTTGCCGCGCCATCTACTACCCGGAGGCCTACATCCCCCCCCCTTCCCGAGGGCGGGGGCAAAGCCCTATCGAAAACATACCTACGTGGGACACTCCGGGGGCAAAGACCTACATGGGGGCTTGCTGAATGAGACAAGAGAAGTTAATTCTAATATAATCCCGATATGATTAATTTTCATTTTCATTAATTCTTCGTTGGCGCTGCAAAATTTGTTACCGAAATCTCATTAAAAAATAATACTATTTACAATGACTATTTTTCAGTACCCATACTCTATCGACATCCATTAGCTCACTCCAAAAAACAAATGATAAATATAGCACCCAGAGAAATCACAAAAATAACCTTAACAATTCATTTAAGTAATTGTTGGAAGTAAATAATATATTATTAATAACATTGTGAGTTACCTTGTATATATATTTTTATGTTAAGAATGCTCGATTAGTTTTTTGTACAATTGTTATCGCTATAAAAACGACCGCACTCGACACCAGGAGTCAGTAAGTTAGTAAGAAATTGTAAGAATTAGCCCAGTTATTAAACAATTAAAGTTAGCATCGTGTCTTAATTTTTCTACAATAAGTAAAGTATTTAACAGTAATAATACGGAATTATTAATCAATGGAATTAAAAACAGATAGGTACTATTTACCAACCACGTTAACGAAGATAAAAAACGGAAAAATTTGTTTCGAAAGGACCTCGCACAAACCTTATGGGTTTGAGTTCCAGGTCAATTCGTCTGAATTTTTGATATGTCGTCCTTGACACCCCCCTAATCAAAAGTGTTCATAGGCCCAAAGTCCGGCAATAAACAGTTTTCGAGGTATCAAGGACGCAAAGTCTCAAAAAATTGAATATTTCCAGGAACCTAAACATGGAAACGAGCTCTTTTGAAAATAATTATTATCAATTTTTTGCAGAATTTTTTGCAGAATCTGCAAAATCACGCAAGTTCATTACACGGCACCATACATACTTCAATTAAAATCGTCAGATTACATCATAATAGTATCAAAACCCATCTCAGTACAATACAATTGCAGACAAGGAATAATGGACACAAAAACCACTGTAAACAATACCAAAGTCGTTATGATCCAACGATCAATAAATGACAGTCTACGAATATGAAGACTCCATCGTCATTAGCAGGACATTCTTTATACCCAATATAATATAATTACGTTTTCAATGGTCCCACTAAGAATATATCGTTACACGATCTTTACCAGAAAGAAAACCTCTTCAAAAATAAAAAGGAATCACATCGAATGCCAAAAACACCAGCAACAAAATAGGTAGGCATGCTGCTTAATTGTTATCAAATACTGTATCTTTTGCATCGTTACGTTATAAAACAGGAGAAAATAAAAAATGAGCATTGATTTGATATATTCAACATATTCAACAGCTATGTGCTTAAAAGTAATGTAACAACCAAAAATGCTTACGGAATTGAATTGGAAACGCAAGAAGAACATTTAAACAAAATGAAGGCAACTGGAAAAAATACACTACAAATATTCCAGAAAGGAATGATAATGTTTATGAAATAACTGAAAAACCTTTATAGTGATATGAAGACTTTTTTAGATATTAAGTGCATTTGCACCCATAAGCTTAATCAGGATTGTTTGGATTTTTTTTATTTCTGACTCCCTTGACAGCCATTTAAGTACAAAATCAGAATGATCTTTTTAGGAAAAGAATCCGAATGAAAAGTATTTTAACTTGAATACAACAGAAAGCTCTTCATTTTCATCATCTACATCATCAGAAAGTTCAACATGCACATCTTATATAAATCCTCCAAAAACCACCTACGATTCATTGGAATATATAGCTGGATATTTTGCAAAAAATATAAACAAACTCTACCACTGACTTTTCTTATAAAATAAAAAATAATAATTTTTATAATATACCATCTTGGGTTCAACAGTTCTCTTGTGGGTGACTTATAACTCAAAAAAGTTATCAAGTGGAATAGGTACCTTGAAGATTTCCATAGAGAATCCTATTAGAAGGGACCAGGAATCGTAAAAAAATTCTCCATTAAAATTTCAAAAAAAAAAAAGAAAAAGTGATGCCATATACATTAATATTTGATTGTTGTAAACCCAGAACAACAATAAGAACGGATTTTTTTGAAAGCAGAATTGTAACAGGTTGAAATTTTATTTACAGTTAATACTCTGTTTACTGTTAAAGTGATATTTTTCTACTCTAAATAGGTTGGCAACCTGTCAGCCAAGTTCACAAACTGACTAAAATATAACAGGAAGTAAAAAATTAACCTAACCTTATCTCTGGCCACATGGTTCCGTCATTTGGTCGTCTTCTGCTCTCTCTAAAAACTGACCTAAGTAGGTTATATTTGGTTTATATGGATTTATAGGCTGTTTTGGTTATATATTTGGCTGAGCGAAGCGAGTGCAGAAAGCGCCCAAGTGGCGCTATGGCAACTTTTCCGAACGAGTTGCACATACTATTTTCTATCACAAGTGTGAGTCGTTATGGGACCTATAGCATAGGGGGTTAGGTGCACGGAAAGTGCTAGATAGTACAACAGCGTGAACGCTGGAGCGTTGCGCTATCAAAATAACATGACGCTGTTGTACTATCTAGCACTTTCCCGTGCACCTAACCCCCACACTATAGGTCCCATAGCGCGCGCCATTATTCCATGGCTAGAAATTGGCCTCAATGATTTGGGATCGAGGGGGATTATCCCTCTTTATCCTGCCTCATCTCGTGTAGGCCTGGACAGCCTTCGTAGGTGGGCCCCAACCGTCGTCTACCCCGACCGCAAATGCGGCCGGTGTAGGCGCTTTGTGAGACCTCATTTTGTCCTGGCTGGGCCCCGGCGGCTAGGGCCTTTTCTTCTGGCGCTCTTCTTGCTTCGCCGGCTCGTCTGTGTAAACCCCCGGGGGTGGTGTCATGTTTATATGTGGTATGGTTGGCTAGGGTAGTGCGGCTATGCAGCCTAGGATGCGCTTTGCTAAGGTGGCCTTTAGGCTAGCGCGGGAGGGAAGGGGTAAACGAGCTCGCGTGATAGAAAACCATTATATATCTAGATTTGATAACGTACGTATTAGTTTTACATTACCATACCTGTACTTGTTTTGACGTGCTGTCATAGAATGTTGATAGCTATCCACCGAATTAGTCTCGCTTTGCTTATTCTATTTAGTTATAGTAGTTGCCTACTGAATTAGTGTGTTGGCCTGTAAATTATTTACCTGCTTTTGTATCAAGGTTTTGCTATTGTTCAATACTCACCGTATGTGTCCACTTGTAAAGCAAGTTAAATTAGTTAAAGTTAAATATTATCAGTCCGAGTACAAATCTTTATACTGTGTCCTGAAACAGAATTCCCATGTCACCGTTATAGATTAAATAGTTACAAGCCTGAATATATTTGTAAACACAATAGTGCTATTGGGTAGTCCCCTAGACAGCTCTTTATTCGGTCCCTTAATGGTAGATAGATATTGTATTACAGAAGAATCACTACTGGGCATTTGCATACTATTTCACCATTTGACAGTGGCTTGACAGTTGTCGATACCATAGTCCACAGAACATATTATATTCGAGCAACGAGAGTAGAGTGATACAGAAATAAAGATCACTTTTGGCAACATCCGTTTTATAATATCTGAATTACAACCGAACCCTACCCCTGATACGTTGGTTGGACAACGTCGCAGTATAGGCAATAAATTCTACCAAAAACAAATCAACTTTCATTTTTTCTTGTGTATCTACCTACTGCGTACGTTGTATATGTAGGTATATAGTTAATTCAACTGTAATCACTTTTTTAGAAGAGCATAGATAAGCTATTTTAATGGTACTTCAAAGTTTACTACCCTAAAATATCTAAATCGAACAATAAACAATACCTAAATGTTTAATCACGTAGCGCTCCCATAGGTATAAGCCATGCTAACTATTTTACCAAGTGCTATTTTATCCTTTCCAATAATCAATTTATATTTCCTTTCAATTTTTGAATATTTACCTAATAACTTTATTATTCATAGGTTGTAGGACCAGCGATATTCAAATGGAAGGTATATGTATTTGTAATTCAAACAAAAAAGTAATAAAAGGAAAGTCTCTTATATTATATTTTTCATTCATTCATATCTCTAAAAAATAGTATATTTCTGAGTAAAAGAGTACAATACTTCTCTGTGCACCTAAAAAGTGAAAAATTTAATGGAGGTTGACACTGTTGACAATAAAAAGATATTTTTCTTTCTACTTGCTTCAAATAAAACAGGTGTATTGTATTGTGAGTATATTACATTAAACATAAACATACCATTTATTAACATGAGTAAAAGGAATCTTTCAATTATTTGGAATAACCGCGAAAAAGATATTTCCGGACAATCAGCTACTTGTGGATTGTGCAAAAACATTATCGTACCAGTGGAAATACCAGCAATTTGAGAGACCATTTGAATCGTGTTCACAAAAGCGTTATTAAAGATGACGAGAATAACGACGTACATAAGGAATGTTCAGCTTCAGAAGATGAAGGCCAGTATAAACAACTAAAATCGACGAATATATCCAGCTTTTTCAAGTCACCAATGCAACACTACAGTGGAATGTGACAAATTAATAATTGCATTAATGATCGCGAGAGACTTTCAACCATATTCTGTAGTTAATAACGAAAGTTTTAAAACATTCCGGGAGGAATTTAAAATAAGCAAAATTTAAAGTTGCTCGAAAATACTGATGCGCGCAGGCGAAATGGCCGAGAGCGGTGTAAACCATACGATCGCGCGCGGCAGCGACCTATTGGCCAGTGGGCAGGTTTCTACGAGAAGAATGCAGTACAATTATTTGGCAAGCATTTAAAGACGAAAACTATCTGCCTTTGTGCTACTGTTACACAATTTTATGCAAATTTTCAGTAATGACATTAAAGTCCTCGAAAGCTATTTTGTTACTTACACAGAATTGCACGAAGTTACGCTTAAAATCCACCGAAAAATAGAATAGAAGGACAATTTTTTTGGTAGTTCAGTCAAAGATCTTTTAAACAAATTTAATGAAACAGAGTAGACTCGTTTTACAAAGAAGCAAACATTTTCTTTGAGAGATGTTTAGATTACCTGAATAAATGGTATGATTTCGAAAATTCAGAGTACAGTAAATTGAGCATACTTTCAATGAGAAAACCGATTACGTGGGAAAAATAAACTTTATGAAGATTTCTGCATTTTGAGGGAGGTTCAAGACAGCATTGTTAAATCAAATGAAAGAGTGGATTTGAGGTGCGTAAAATTTTTCTCAACAATCGAAAATGGAGTTGGAGATATGTTGAAGAATAGTTTCATTCGTTTGGTATGTACCTGTATCAAACGCCGCCTGCGAGCGTGTTTTTAGTATGGTATTCGATATATGGAAAGAAACCGTTTAAATGTCAAAGCAGAAATCCAGACGTTTTTCAATTTTAAAATTGACTGCAAGGATTTTTTTTTAAATTTGTCAGTTTCAGACCAGATATTTTGAAATCTGTACGTTCAAATGTAAAATATAAGTTCAAAATAAAATAAAAAGTTATGTAAATCGATGTTTTTTTTTCTCCCAGATTTAGACAGCCAAGACGTGGCAACCCTAGCTGCACTGAACTCACAATACAAAATACCCTCAAAGACCTCTATAGAAATAAAATATTGCCAAAGATATTTACAGAAATTCAAAATAGATTGGAAAACACTTTAAGAGATGTAGAATTTGTATCATTAACGACACCTTAACCAAAGTTTACAGAATAAATATTATTCTGTAAACTTTGCCTTAACCTGCTTCTTCAGCAGGTGAAGGGTATTTAACAGTAACTTGTCATTTCATATATAACACGCTCACACGCTCAACGAAATAAAAATATTGAAACCAATTCAACATGTCATAACATGTTGGAATAGTGTTCTGCATATGATACGATTTGAATAAAGAAGAATGTTTGACAATTACGTTAACAATGACATGTGTCGACTATGGCGACTATGTCGGAAAATATCTCAAACATTGCTGTACCTGATACCAATAAAGTTTTTCATGTAACTATGTTTCCTTTTTTTTAAATAGGTAAACTTACTTTCTGGATGCCTCTCGTATATTACCAATATTTGTATACGTTGATGAATTTTCTATCAACGTAGTGATATATTTCTGTTTATGTTGTAAAAATTAAAAAAAAAAAACAGATATCCTGAATGTCTTATCGCTTGTATGTCTACAAATGATACAATTATTTGTAATCCAGCTTATAGGTGGCTGATAAAAAAATTAACAGTAAAATTATTTATTTATTTTATTTTTACTACTTGTAACTATAAATATTAAAATTTACAGGTGGCTTACAGATTCCTTCAGAAGGAGTGGTTAAGATTTGTTATGCTATAGAGACCGCCATAAGAAGACTTTTAGTATTCACTGAAAATAAATTGCCACATATACAACCATGAAAATGATTTCATGGTTGCATATGTCACTTCTGTGGTACAACAATTTTATAATTGTGCAGAAGAACTGTTTCCTATTTTAATAGAGCATAATTTATCGCTCAGATTACACCATGAAAGTCATGTATTAATTCTGTATAATAGTGTTGTTTCTGCATATAACGGTTGTGAAAGCAATTGTTAACGCAGCAACAGCTGGCCGATGAAAAGGAGAGATGATAGATGCAGCTGAAATTTAAAGCCGACAAGTTAGTTAGCAAGATTGGAGGCGAAAGAGCGGAAAGAAAAGAGGAAATGAAGGATAAGTGCGAAAGTGTTGACAGCGATGACAGGCAGAAAAGATCAAGGAAGAGAAACAATCAGGATGCGGACGAGACCGGAGAGTCGAAAGCGGAAAGAAAGGCGAAAAGCGAAAATGTAAATGAAGCGATGGCGCCAGAGGAGAAGTTCGGAAGGATAATAATGAGGTCGGAAAGGATCGAACAATACACGAGATGTGATGAGTGTTAAAAGAGAAGAAATCATAGGAATGCAAATGGAATTAATAAAGGCAATGAAAACGTAGATGGTAATGGATAGAAGACAGAGAGAGATGGAAAGGAAATTGGAAAGGTATGAAAGATGTCTCAAAGAGGAGAAGAAAGACGTGCAAGGACGTAATAAGAAGACGGATGAGGAAGGAAGAGTGACAACAACAGAGGAAGAAAGGGTGGCGAAATTTGGACTGAAAGACTCACGTATGCGCAGGCGAGCGGACGAGAGACAGAGCATGTAAAAGCGAGCACAAGTGGAATAGTTACGACGGCGAGAAAGGAAATGGCAAGTGTGGCGAAAAGAGAGGATGGAAGAAGAACGAAAGGTACAACGAAAAGTGTAGAAAATTGAAATAAAAGGAAAATGAGAAGGAAGGTAGTACGATCGGCGGTGAGATAGAAATGAGAGGAAAAGAAATGAGTGCAGCTAAAGCGAGACGAGTAACAGGTCTACTGACAGCAGGAGTGATAGCAGGTCTGGAACAAAAAAGTTTATTGTTCCAGGCGTAATGAAAAGAATTAAGGATGAGGAAATGATCAAAAATATGGTAAGGCAATCGGAAGGTGGTTTGAAAGGTACGAATATGAGAGTAGTGAAAAGGCTACCGTATAAGAACTTAGGGAAAGAGAACGTGATAATCGAATGCAATAAGGATGAGTATGACAGGATAACAACTAATGGTAAGATATAAGTAAGGCAGTATGGACATAAGATGAGGTTTTGTAAGGAGAAAGCGATATGAGCATGAGGGAAAGGACTGCAGGGCGGATGTGAAGAACTCGATGACTCGTTAACCGGCTTCGCGAGGTATACGCGAGGATCAGTTTGTATCCAATCGTCGCAGCGACGAGTCGAGCCTGTCTGCAGCCCCAGACAGCAGATACGTCACCGTTGTAAGCAAGTAAGAATTTTAGTCCTTTTTGTGAGAACTGCGCATCTGCTGCTGAAGCACCATAAGGGCTTAGAAATTAAGCCGTCGTTGAAGATTTATTTCATTACCTGCCGCAGCAACCAATTGAGTCCATCAGCCGCTCCAGCTAAAGTTACGTCACCGTTAGGAATTGGTAAGATTGTACTAAGTCCAGCCTGAGAAAACTGCGCAGTTGCCCGGATTCGTCATATGAACATAGCAAACAAGCTAGATTCGAAGAATTAGTCCACATCGAGCCGTCGCAGTGACAGTCGAGCCTGTCAGCGGCCCCAGTCAGTAGATACGTCACCGCTGGAAGTAAGAATTCTACAAGTCCAGCTTAGAAGATCTGCGCAGCCGCCAATCCGAGCAAGCAAACTGAATTTGAAGGAGACCTGACGAGGTAATTGTACTGCAAAGTTAGTACCGCTCCAGCGTTCCGACCGTTTATACGTGTCCAAGAAAGGAAGTGAGTAAAAGGTTTAGGTAAAAGACTAGGCTACTATCCGCTTGTATTAATCATATCTTACCTTCCATCTATCTGCCGTACTACGACAAAGAAAGGTACACTGTTGTTTCTTTTCGGTGCACTGGACCTAAACTCGGCTAATAGGATGTTGTCTCCCTCTTAATACGGCTTAATATACCTAGTACAAAATGAGTAAAAGGTCGAACTCGAAATCAATCGTATGTCAATATTTTGAAAAGTATCCCGACGGTGCGGTGGTGGCACTATTCTTAAATATAAAATTTGTTTAAAGGAATATAAATCATCGGGATATACATCAAATCTATTGGACCATTTAGAAAGAACTCTCCAGATAAGATTGAAAAACCATCTAAAGAGATAAAGACAGATCTATTCGATCAGCAGACGAGGTTAGTATACCGCAAAGAGTCACTACTTACAATCAAAAAGTAAGCTATTAGTATCAAGTATAAGATGCAAAAAAAGATACATGAAAATCTTGCACTTTTTGTTCCTGTAGACTGTCAACCATTTTCCGTAGTAGAAGATATCGGATTTCAACAGTTTATTTACTAACGGTTTTCTCTGCTGCGAGTAATATATTGAGCAAAAAAATAAGTAGAATCAAACCGAAAATTTTAAATATGCTAACCTTTTTGCATCAAAATAAATTTTTATTGGACTGACTTATTAAAATAGGTATTTATTTTAATGTTTATTTTTGGTCTGTTTTATGTATAAAGTTTGTATATGTTTTTGTTCATTATTCTGATTTTTTCTCGACATTTTATTTTATTAACTATCGATAGTTATGATCAAAACTTTCAGAAACTATTGATAGCTGTGACTATCCGACCACTACTCTGGTTTCTAGTTGATTTTTTCTTGGTAATGGCAATTTCTAAAATACCAACTAATTGAAACGAAATTTAATGATAGCAAAAAAACTGCTCACGGATTCGGACATTTATGAAGCCACTGCATATATTCTATTCTCCGTACGGAATTAATGAAATGTTATTAATATTTTTATTTGTCTGCGACTGTCTCCTCAGTCGTGACATAGTTTTTACCAAAAATGGCAATTGAGAAAAAATTTTACAGGTTTTCATTATTAAAAAAAGTGGAATAACAGTAATCATATATTTGGACATAAAATACTTTTGTTTTCTTTTTATTTACTGATTTATTAATAATAGAATTGTTCTTGATATCATTTGTACTAATAATTGTGTTGGCTAATTTTCTGCATTTGTTATGTGGACTATTTTTGTTGGCGTGTGTAGCTTTTTATGTTTATAATTAGCTAGTGAAAATATAAATCAGATTATTTTCAGTTTCTTCATGTAAAACTCAAGTTAAAAAAATTGTAAAATTCAAATTGGTTGTAGTAAGTTTATTTATTACTATTTTCGTTTAGACTTCGGCCAATCAGAAACGAGAAAAGGTTTTTTTACCAAATATGGAAATTGTGGGAAAATCCTCCATTTTTTATAAATTCATCCAATAAAAAATAGGAGAGTGACCGTTATTTATTTGGCAACTGAAGTTCTATTATTATGGATTTCTGTTTCTTAGGATTCATTTCAGAACTGTTTGTTACACCGTGTGCCGGCAACATTTTTTTTGGTTTATTTATAATTTTGTTAGTGTTATTTGGACTGTTTCTTTCGATTTTAAGGAATTTATATTTTTATGTATTAAATTCAAGTGAGTGCCCTGTGCCGGCAACAATTTTTGTGGTTTATTTATAATTTTGTTAGTGTTATTTGGACTGTTTCTTTCGATTTTAAGGAATTTATATTTGTATGAATTAAATTCAGGTGTGTTTTACAAATTTTATTGTGATGGAGTACTTTTTGAATTACAAAAAATTAAATTATTTTGATACACGTGAAATAATTAAATGAAAAATAGTGTCAGATTCTCTGTATGATGGAATGATTATTGTTAAGGAGGTGATAATGTTTCTTACATATTGTTAGACTTTCAAGGTACCATAAAATTTAGTAGTTATTTAACTGTAGAAGACAGGATACAATGAAAGCAACTGACAACACAGGAACTAGCACCATTTGATCTTGAAATAAATTATAAGACAAAATTCCTATTTCATTTTTTTGATAATTTTTTTATCTTATGAATTGTTTAGACATATAAAAAATGTTTTTTTGCTACTGAGACCGTATTCAAAAATCAAAACTATTTCCAAAAGAGAAAGGGGAGCATACGATTCGAAACACAAAAACGTCATTTGTTTGTTGGAATGATAATTCAGTAGTAACCACAGGTAAAAAAAACGACGTTTGAGTAACTCAACCAGATGTCATATTTCAGTGTAATAAATTTATGGGGCTATATATAGGATCCCCTATGAATGATAAATTTACAGAAGCCTATTTGGACAAAGTATTTAGCTATCTGTTTAATATAAAAACAGATAAAAGATCGCTATTAAATGCCTCTACATTAAAAGGAATATTACACAACAAAAAATGGTATAAAAAATCTAGGAAGTAGCATAAAATTTGACCAAATAAAAAGATTCTTACGACCCATTTTTGCCAAAAAAATATAAGTTGATTTTTACTGATTAGAAATACATTTATTGTAATACTTATAATAGTAAAAATGTACATGAATGTTATTTATTTCATGAGTTTTATGAAGGTATATCTATATGGTGACTATTTTTTGTTAACAAGAACAATTGAAGATAAATACCCACTTTTCAGAATCGAAGACTCGAAAATTTAGGTAAATGCATGTATTTTAGAACACTCGATCTCGCTCAAGGATTTCATCAAATGGAGATGAGTCCTGAATCCATAGAGAAAACCGCTTTCACGGTCGAAAATGGTCACTACGAATACGTCCGCACGCAATTTGGGCTCCGAAACACTCCCGCAACTTTTCAGAGGGTGATGGACTATGTCCTCATGAAATATTTAGACAAAAGTTGTTTCGTATATATGGATGATGTGGCGGTGTTTTCCAAATCCCTGCAGAACCATATATTACACCTAAGACAAATTTTCATTGAACTTAGAACGCATAACCTAAAAGTACAACTCTACAAGAGCGAGTTCCTGAGAAAAGACGTGCCGTTCCTACGCTACATAAACACCTCTTAACCCTCTATCAAATTGCTAATGTTTAATCAGTCACCCATTCTCGTTATTTAAATTCTTCAAGATCAACGTTCTCTTACACGAAACCGCCCTGTTTGCATATTGCATATACCAATCTTAAATCCCACACTATTTAGCTATTCCCGAGTCTACCATTTGCCTAAATGCTTACAAGAAAATGATTCTACCATCTGCCGAGTATCACCTCCAACATCTAACCAGTGAAAAATGGACCGAAGAACGATGCGACGACCCCGCAACGTAATACATATGTAAAAGTGCAACGATAAGTGAATAACGATTACGAAATTATACAAGAAGTAGACAATCACCAAATTCTCGTGATAACAAACCACAATCTCGACATTCTCGAAGACTGTGAAAATGAAATACTGTTGTTCAAAATGTTACCTTCACGGAATTTTATAAATTAGAAATAAGAAATATTGTATATGAAAATAAATCTAAGATATTTAATGTAAGAGTACCTCGATACGACAGTTTACTAAATAAGTCTAACTATTCTATCAATTTGGAGGCGAAACATATTTCTAACTATATATATGCCCCCGCCGAGGAAGGAGGACAGGAACTCACATTGTTGTATCAAACCAGGAACGAGGACGTTCCCAAATCTTAAGGGTGGAGGATTTATAGCCTGAGACACTTACTAAGTGCCCAACAATGTGGCGCCCTACGCCAACTAGAAAACAGCGATAGTGCTCCTAAGAAGCATTAAACCCTTTCACCATTAGATAATTAGTCAGGTACCAATAACGACTGACGTCATAGGCTACCCTGACAAAACCAACTGCACTCCAATCCTTCAGTCAGTTCTTCTCTTAGTACAGTTAAAGACTCTGCTATCGAGGGTACTCACCTCTGGTATAAAATTGTCTTTTGTGTGAATAAATAAATTATAATAAGTGAAATAGTGGTTTTTTAAAAACACATTTGAAGAACCTACGATTTTATTTGAGTCACTATTTAGACGGACCTGTTCGTGAGTCAACACGGCTGAAAACGAGGCGATTGTTCGGATGCCAAAAGAAAATAATTTTCAGCCTAGATTACGAGTAGAAAATCCATACCAGATCCCTCTCGGTGTTGGACTCTCCGTAAATCAAAACGAAATATAGTTTAATAAACCAGTTAATGAATTCATTCAGTAATACCTCTACCAATTCTAATATGACTCTCAATTCAAACATTGCAGATTATGCGATGATTTAATCCGAATTATTAATATACCGGAAGGACCCGATCGTATGATATAAAGTGAAGTGGGGTAAATGTGATATGGGGCTAATGTGTCAGTATCCCTCTAAAATTTAAAAAGTATCGACCAAGCAGCGCCATCTGGGTTAACTGTTACGCACCACAGCTGTTTACCTTCCCACCACTTCCACTTGTCCACGCATCTGCTCTATCACCAATTGTTGCAGAGCTTTCAAGACGTGCGTTTTATATTAGTCTGGCGACTACCGTGTTTTTTATGTTTATTTGCATAAAGTTTTGACGTCAAGTGGTAAGTAACGTTTTATTACTAGGAGTGAGGTCATTAACTGTAGTTAACAATATAGTGTGTTTATTTTATCGAAATTTTAAGTTTTTCCTGGCTTTTAAGGCTATATCACAATTACCCCAGCAATTACCATGAAGGGGGCAATTGTGTTATACAGTAGCTGGGAAATTGTGTTATATTATATCACATTTATCCCTTTATTATTTCAATATTGCTATGGTGCGTAACTACAAGAAAAAAACCTCGGATGATAAAAAATACATAAAGGCGGATCTAGAACTAGCTATTAATGAGGCCAAAAGAACAACAATTTCTAGAGCTTCTAAGATGTATGGAATTCCTTACATTATATTGTATTCCCTAATCAAAGGTATTCGTGGAGCAAAAAAACGAAGAAAAAGGCCGATCTGCGGATACGATCTGCCAAAAATAGCAGAAAAATGGGGTTATGGATTCTCCAGAAAATAATAGTGTTTTCTATTATGTTGCTCTCAGAGTGCTCTGAGTGCAATCTGTGACGTTATAAGTTTTGTTACAGAGCACTCCGAATCTGAGTAGGAGCAATCCTTTTCAGAGCAAAATGAAACACACATTGGAAAAGTAGAGGGAAGATAACCTCGAAATTTCCTTCGGCTAGAGAAGATTTCGTGTTTTTTTCGTTGTGCGTTGTGTTGTAGTACTTGTCATCAATTGAAATAGAAAAGATAAAATGAGTCAAAGTAGCGACATAACAATTTTAAACGTATGTACTGATTCACACAATGAAATCATTAGAAGTGGCACAAAAATCATGTGTCAGGTGTTAATAAATGGTAAGTTTCCTCTTGTTATGTTTAAAAACTTTAATCAGGGACAGTTTCTCTGCTTTCAGGTGCTGAAAACATTATGTATGTAGAGCAATCATTGTTAGAGTCTGCTGAACAAATAAAAGAGGATTCAGCTGTTACACCCTTGGTTAAACCTGATACCGAGAAAGTTGTCGAAAGATTCCCAGAGAAAAGTGAAAAACTTGAGTGGGGTGATAGTGATACAAAACTACTGCTTGATCTCTACCATAAGGGTTTACCACTAATTGGCCCATTTAAAAAATTTAAAAACAAGAAGTGCTTGTGGATTCGCATTGGCAAAGAAATTGAAGATCAATTAGGACTCTTGAGAACAGCCGTACAATGTGAATCGCGTTTTAAACCCTTTTTGAGGGGGAAACCGGTTGCCCTTCCAAAAAACCGTACTTCAGGAGAAACTAGAGTAGATGTCCCCTACGAAGATGAAATTGGCAAGATAAAGGCACAAGATGATAGTCTGGAACCTGATGTTTTGATGAGCGGTGATGAGATAAAAATCAATCAAAAAGAAAGGTTTAGGCCGGAAGAAACAAAGATGGCTAATTGTTCTAGGAAAAGGAAATATGATGATTTGGTTTCCGTTCTAGAAAATATGCACCAGAAGAAAGAAGAAGCCAAAGAAAGACGCCATCGGGAAAAAATGGAGCTTATGAAAGAGCTTTTTAGAGAAGACCTCGGAAAATACTGTTCAGACAAAGATTAGATTAAACTTAAATGTTTCACTGTCAATGCTTTAATATTTTGAAATTGTTACTATAAGTACTATCTTTTTGTTAAAAAATAATGAAAATGGTGGAAAGTGTACTTATTATGTAGGTACCCTAGTACGCTTTGAAGTACCTACGTTGTTCTCTAAGAAAAAAACTTTATATTTGTTATATACCTGTAGTTTTTAAGTTTTGTTTTTTTCACAAATACATAATGAAAATCTTGTTGTGTGTATTAGTTTATTCACTATTTAAAATGTACCATGTATTATTGCCCATCATAATAATAAGCAACATTTTTACATAATACTTATTCATTTATTGTATTGTTAGGGTTTCTTAACAAAATAATTAACGTTTATATATAACGAGCGTTCAAATAAAAACGTGGTCGAAGTTGGCTCTGACACATTGGACGTAGGGAGTAGCTTATAGCGACCAACTTAACCTCATTTCTCAACGAGCTGTATAGCAGCTGTCAGTTTCAATAACGTTAATGACTNCTGGTCAAAATGATATAAAACACACAGCAATAATTTTTTATTAAATTCTAACGTTTCGCTCCCGATCGGGAACTTTTTCAAAGATTATTTTTCAAATAAAATACATTATTTTGTACACGTCACACTAAAAACCTGAAAATATAAAACAACTTAATGATTTACAATTTTAACATGCATTAAATTTTAATTTTTACAATAATTTTTTTGTTAATACATACCTAAGAGCAACCAACTCCATGTATAATATAAAAGAAAAGAAAAACCAATCTTTTCCAAAATGGCTAATTCAACTTCATCATCCGAAGAATCGGAAGAACTAAGAAATTCAGTGATTTCAATGAACCGACGTTTTCTATTCTTATCAAATTAAAAGTAAAAAACTAACACAAAACGAAAAAAACAAATCACCTGTGATGTTTACTCAACTCAGACCTTCAAATTAAATATGGCCGCTTTGTTTACCTTTCCCTTGCTCCGACAAATTTTTCAGATCAATAGAGAGCGCCCTAGGAGCGTTCCGTCACAGATTTCGAGCAAAAATGGAACGCGCACTCTGAGGGCGAGCGCCAAAAGAACACGCGATCTGAAACAGAGCATTCTGAGGTTGTTCTGCGAGCAATAATAGAAAACACTATAAGTCATTGAACTGGTTGCCCGATTCGTTAAAGACAACAATATAAAAAATAATTTTAAAAATGGCATTCCAGGCGAAGACTGGTTCTTGAAGTTCAAAGAACGGCACAATCTAAGTCTTAATACTCCCCAAAATGTAGAATATGCGAGGAAAAAGGCATTGGATCCATTCATAATAATCTACAAATAATCTATATTTGTTAAAGCAGACCCTGGATAATCTTGAACTGCATGATAAACCGGAAAGAATTTGGAACTTAGATGAAAGTAGCCTAAGTATTGATCCAAGGAAAGTGAAAGTTTTAGGTGCTGTTAATAAAGCTTCATCTCGAACAATCAGCTCTCCAGGCAAAGAAAATACTACAATTTTATTAATGTGCAATGCAACAGTGGACAAAGCCCCACCTCTAATTATATATAAAGGGAAAAACGTATGGGATCAGTGGCTTGCCCCGCCAGAATATGAATTTAAAGGAACTGTGTATGCAGCTAGCAAGAAAGGTTGGATGGAAGGGGATACATCCAAAAATTATTTTCTTAAAACTATAGTTCCTTCCGTTGGTTCAGAGCGACCTGTATTTATCATATATGATGGTCACGCAACCCATGTCACCGTTGAAATTTTAGAGGCTGCTGTCAGGAATCAAATAATTTTAAAACTTCCTCCACACAGCAGTCACTTGCTCCAACCCTTAGATCTGGCAGTATTTAAATCGTTTAAATGCAAGTGGGATGGCAACTAGGGTTTGCAATCCCGCATTCCGCGTTACAGCATTCCAGCAATTTCCCGCATGTCAATGAGACCTGCGGAATTCCCGCATTTGTGCGGTAATTCCCGCGCGGGAAATTTTTGAATAGAACTATGTCCGTTCGCGACATAGCGCATGGAGCGCGTGAGCGCCCCGTTTGGTTTGCGAGCGCATCCCGTTCCCCTGTGGTAGCATCGATCAATCGAGCGAAAGAAATGATTACAATCGGCAGATCTTTGCATCATTCAAACAAATTCCTTGATTCGTTTATTTATTTTCGAGAAAAAAAGTGTTTACAAAGTAAAATTTTATATATAACTAATAGTTTTGTCTTCTTGTATGTTACTTTAATTATACTATACTGCCCTACTTCGGAAAAAGACCGTATATGCAGTTTTGTGACAAATTGAGAAAATTACATTTTTGAAATCTATATCGCATTATACATTACATCTATAAATATCAAAAATATCGTTTTTGTTTCTTTAAATTTAAAAATTTGTACATTTTAAATTTCTATTATTGTCACTTAGCAGACTTATGTACATCTATTTCATTAAATTGCAAAGTTTTCTAACATTCTTCAAATAAATTAAAAAAATATTTGTTTTTCGTTTGCCGTTACCCAAAGAATCAAGTTATTACCTTAATTAGTAAATGAATGACAGCCAAATGAAGTATGCCTAATATCTCTTTGCAATTTTCTCTAAACTGTCATATTCCGAAGTATATTATCGATGTATCTAGCAAATATTTTTTTAGAAATTGTTACTACGATTAAATTAACCTAACCTAACCTAAAGTTTATAAATTTAGTAATTTAACAGCAACAAGTACGTTAAGTAACTAAAGACATAATAATATCTATGTAAAAGTAACAAAAGTATTATATTATTGATGTGTTGATTTCTGTTGATTCTTAGTTAATAAAATCTATATAATGCTTATCTGTTGATTTTTAAATACCAAGAATTATTTATATTTCATTTGATTAAATATAAACATTCCACAATAATAGCATTATTATTTTCATATATAAATATATGTTTAAATCTCTCGCGGGAATTACAGCGGGATCCCGCTGTAAAGGCGAATTTACCGCAAATTTCCAGCTGGAAAAAAAAGACTGCGGGATTGCAAACCCTAATGGCAACGCAAACATATACGACAAAAATTATCCAAAAATGTGTTTTCACATTTCTTGTGTGAGATATGGAAACTTATTTCCCCTGATGTCATCTCAAATGGATTCAGAAAGGGAGGAATATTTCCTTTTAATAGAAATATTATTTCGGAATACAGTCTTCCGCCTGATCTTATTCAAAAGTGGAAGGAAATTAACAATATTTCAACAAAGGCAAGAGCAAAGAGAAGTAGCTGTGTATCATTTGAAGACCTTTTATTGTCTGCAGTCAGACAAACACCAAACCACAAAAGAAAACTAAAATATGTCCCGGAGCAGAAATCTTAACATCCACAGAAGCTATAGATATGCTTAAAAAACCTGAAACCAGTTAAGAGAAGCGCTAAACGGAAACCTCGATCACTTTCCAATAGTAGCAGCAGCAGTGATGATGCTAACACATCTCCAGTATTTGTTGAGTCTGACAATTCTGAGGAGTTTCATGACTGAACTATTAAATAATAATATTTATGAAAATAACATAGATGGGCAAGGAATCCAAAATATTATCTCTCCAGGATGTTGGGTTCTTGTAAAATATTCTACAAAAAAGTTAATCAAATATTTTGTTGGTAACGTGACAGAGCAAAACGATGGAGGATAAGTGCTAACTTTACAAAGCCATACAAAAATAAATTAAAATTTGTTTGGCCAAAAATCAAAGACACTGATGCAGTAGACGAAAGGATATTATTACAGTTTTGCCACAACCAACCACTGACCAAAGGGGCTTAGTTGACTTTCCAGTTCGCTTTGGGGGTTATAATTTATAATTCTGTACCCCTGTAGCAAACATTCTCATGTGTTTTAACATTTTCTAATACCATGTCGTTTTTTAAAAAAATTGCTAATTTTGCTTTTAGGTTTGAAAAGTTAATAACTGTTTGAGATATTTTGATAAATAAAAAACGAAAATGCTGAGTTTTGTATGTATTTTATACATTTCCCCCAAGGCTTTGTATTAAAAAATATAGTTATAGTTTTAAAAAATACATCTAATAAAAAGAAACAAACTGATAATTAGATATAAAATATAATGTCGGGTAAGATGCTAAAAAGGTATAAAAATTTTTTTCAAAATTTTAATTGTTAAACTTTTAATTTAGCAGCACTATACATTCATGACAAATTATATCACAATTACCCCACTTCACCTTACTTTAAGTGTAAAAGTAATACTTGCGGGCATTTTGTCAAAAATTGTAGGCCAAGCGGAAATAATTTTAAATCAACGTTTAGAAATAGAAACGTAGAATCAAATAAAATGTTTATTACGACTGTAAAGATCTTCCTTGCCTCCAGCAAGATTTAATTAATTTGCGTTAAACCCGAAAAATAACAGAATACAAAATCTTAGATTATCATTATCTCAAAAATTAGTTCATCTAAATATATCAGCTGAGGAGAAAAAAGCTTATGAAGATAATTATGCAAGGCTCGCGTTAGACACGTTTGTGGCAAACTTACCGGATAATTTATAAACAATGATACGTACAACAGATAAAAATACGCTGGAAGGGGCGATATCTTTTGTAAGCCGAGAACAACAATTTAATCAGTATAAAGAACAACTTACGAAACATATGTATCACTCCCCGTCAACTTCTCATCCACCTAGGGCCCCTCAACGAAATTATAATTCAAACATAAACTAGAGATTACACTTAAATTTCAGATCTAATTTTCCAAATCAAAATTTTTCAAGACCTCCCTTACCGCCCTGAAACCTAAATTTGAATCAAACTTACAATCGAAATCAAAAAGCTTCGGGGACCTACCAGAATTATAAACAAATTATCCAACTCCTATGTCGGTAGTTGTATTATTTGTGAACCAAACACATAATATAAGAGCAAACCAACAAAATTTTTGACAGAAACCTTTTAGACAAAATTTACGTAGAATTAACGAAAATTTTGAAGAACATTTAAGAACAAAATTTTGACTCTAACTTTGACCCTAACCAAGGATATCAAAAAGAGCCAAATTTTAAAACAAATCAGGACGGAGAATATTATCAAAATTGCGATCAAGATTTTTTCGATTCAGAAAATGATCAAAATAATTGTTTAACCTATCCTCAAGACAACCAACTTAATAGAAAATAATATTCAGCTAGCAGCCCAATTGCCATATATCAAAATTTCACAACATCTTTACCCCCCTTTAAAACTTTTAATTGATACAGGTGCTTCTTATTTTATGTTACGACCTGATATAATAGAAAAAATTTGCCCAAACCAAATTTTTAATTTTTCAACTACAATAAAGACATTGTTAGGAAAATGTACCATTAAACAAAAAGCTCATATACCTGTATTTTAGGAATTTAATTCAAATCAAAATTTAAAAGTATTATCTTATGATTTTCATAATTATTTCGATAGACTTATTGGCTATCATGATATGAAAAAATTCAACATGATTATGGATCTACCTAATAATAAACTGATAAGACAAAATTTTAATAATCTCTTTTATTTAAGAGGCCCTTATGACATAATAAGAAGAGTGACTCTTGCCCCTAGCGAATATTTAAAAAAAAGACAACTATTCCTGTAGAAGTAAATTTCGTTTTAATACCTTTTCAAAATTTAAATAGTTTAATAATTAGAGAAACGATAACGACTAGTGAAGACGGATATGCTCCAGTAGAACTTTTTAACCCGTCTAAAGAAACGAAAACTTTTATTTTAAGAAATCCATACCTTGTCAAAATATCGAAAATTTCGAGTTGTATAATTTCCAAATTTCTCCCAACACAGACAAATACCGGACTTAATAAGAACAAATCATTTATTTAAGGAAGAAAAACGACAATAAATTCCCCGGTGATTCCCTAACATTTTCTAACCAAGTTAAACATCAAATAAAAACAGTACGAAATTCCTGTCTACGGGAAATCATATAGGTACTCTGAAATACATAAACAAGAAGTCCAAAAACAAATTGATCAAATGTTACAGAATAATATTATTAGACCTTCCGATCCACCCTGATCCAGCCCCACATGTACCAGTACCCAAAAATTAGATACTTCTCGCAATAAAAAATGGCGACTTGTGGTAGATTATCGCAAGGTTAATGAAAAAACGGTTAATGATAGATACCCCATTCCAAATATTACCGACATTTTGGACAAGTTAGGTCGATCACAATATTTCATAACTTTATATTTAGTATATGGTTTTCACCAGATAAGAGATGGCCCCGAATCAATCCCAAAAACAGCCTTCAATACTAACAAAGGAGATTACGAATACCTTAGAATGCCCTTCGGACTGAAGAACGCACCCGCTACCTTCCAGAGAATCATGGACAATGTTCTCAAAGATCTACAAAACAAAATTTGCCTCGTCTATATGGACGATATTGTAATTTTTAGCACCTCCCTTCAGGAACACAAGTTCAGTTAGACAAATCGGAATTCTTAAAACGAGGAACCACCTTTTTAGGACATGTTATTACCCCTTCAGGAATAAAACTAAACCCGGATAAAATAAAATCAAGTCAGTTGAAGCGAGGGTGTCTGAAAATCAAATGAACCGTAAAAAGCGTCTCGGAGAGTATATCCAGACAATGAACCAATCGGCGCCTAGAGACGCGCGTACCGCAGTAAAACGTATAAAACCTCGCGTCGTTAATTCCGCAGTTGTTGTTAGCAGCTAGTCATTGAATCTCGTTGTGAGAGTCAGTAGACCCGCATCGCCGACTTCAGAAGAGTATAACCACGTATAAACTTTTACGCAAACTAATTAACAGTGTCACACTAACGTCGCGAAGAGATCGTACACTAGTGCCGAAAGAAGTGTGTCGTATAACCAGAATCAGATACAAACAATTTAGTGTTCATAAACAGTCTTATTCGACGACAACAGTCACACAAAATTACAGCCACGCTCCAGCTACACAAGTGTTTTATCAACAATCGTTCGATTACGGAAAATTTATTTCGTTCATACACAGTGTTTCATTCCTAACATAAACATTCCTTCCTCCCATTCACCCAGGTAATAAAAAGTGCAGTGAAGTGAAACATACCTTTCTTGGATTATCATCACCAACTACAGGACAGCGCGGAAACCAGGAAAGCAGCCTACTAGCCAACGCAAAGTAAGTGAGCATCCTTCTTCTGTCCTCGAATCTCTTTAAAGTGGGTAACCACTCACTCGGTGTTTAAAAAAAGGAAATAAAATTGAACATTCACCAGAATTTTTAGAAGCAGTACATTTATGTAAAAACATTTTATCCAACGAACCTCTTTTAATGTTTCCGAGTGGCGTACGAGATGACCAAAATCAATAAACATACCAACATCGTAGCAAAAAAATAAATTGGCAGGGATAGATTGGCTCAAATCCTTTCGCAAGAGACATCAGGATCTGTTCTACGAAAGCCAGAACCATGCAGTTTGGCAAGGGCTACAGCCTTCAACATGATCAATGTTACGAAATTTTTTGACAATCTAGAAAAAATATGCAAAGAAATCCAGCTTATTCATATAGGACTAGAATGAAACTTGGATGAAACTTCCACAACAACAGTGCTACAGATGGAGGTAAACTTGTAACACCATTTGAGTTTAGAAAACCAATAAAAGCAAGACCAGCAATAATAAATGAAAGCCAAGAAAGCTTAATCGTAGTATTATTGCCACAGACACACCAGAAAAAATTAAATCGAAGCTGAAAAACTGGCAGCAAAAAACAAAAGACTCCAAAGGGACTACATGTTAGAAATGTACTGCAGGATTCGGAGTCAGAAGATGAAACTAAAATGGTGCTTCAAGATAACTACAACGATCAAAACTGGTGGGAATAGGAAGATAATGAGAATTGCAGGCCTTTAACAAATGATATGGTGATACAAAATGTCCTGGATAGGCAACTACAAAAGGGCGATTTTGTGAATGTGATATTTCCTGGTAAAAAACAAAGGTTTTTTTTGTACCAAAAATTCTAAATCCGAGAAACAGACTTCGAATATTACGTCAGCTTTTTGAGGTTAAGAAATAATTCGGTTGACTTATTTCACTTCTCAAATGTTCCCGACCTTTCATACGTCAAAGAATATGAAATAAAAATGATTTTACCCAAACCTGGTCTTTGTGGTACTATCATACGGCAGCAATCCTATTTCCAGTTTGCTGTCAATTTTTCTGAATTAAATATTTGTTAAAAATGTTTTTATCGTACAATGGTTGTGACTAAAATAATGAATATGCTGATTTTTGGTAGATCAGGTATGTTTCCATGACATCAGGCTCAAACAACTTTACAATGAAACATTAAAAATATCTCAAAATAAGTTAGACGCTCTTAGTGATTTGTGTAATAAACACCAAATTATTGTAAAATATTACTATTTCTACAAGTCTCTGAAAGAAAACTCAAGGGCGGAAGTCAAGTCCAACCAAAACATAATACAAATGTATGTGCTGAGCGACACTTTGAGCCAGAAAAGAACAGTTCTAATGACACGGATTTGGAGGTTATTGATGAAAAAGATACAGGAAACAACTCGGATGAAGATCCTGAGGACGTTGTTCCTCTTGTTAACTTGATAAATAATCGAAAATGGGAGCCCGTTAATGGAGACCGATTAACATTTGACGAGTTTCCGGACAATACAGGCGTGATCGATCAATCCTATCATTTTTTTCAACTATTTTATAAAAGAAGATATGATAAATCTGTTTGTTACAGAAATTAACGGGTTTCAAAATAAAATTCCTACAGTAATGAGTCGAAACACATAAAGAAAGACAAAGAGATCTGGGTGATCGTCTTTATAAAATATCTGACGTCCTAAATATGATCCAGTCCAATATTTCGGGAAGCATATGTTCTAGAAGATATCGTGTGTATTGATGAAAGTAACCATTCCATTTCGTGAAGGATATATTTCCGGCAATATATATCTAATAAGCGGCATAGATACGGCATATACAAGTGTCTACATACATCATAAACCATTTAAAATGAGTAATACAAATACTACAAGTAATAGTGAATTCGAACGATAAGAATCAAGTGAAAGTGTGCCATTAAAAAAGAAAAGGAAGATCTTAATGCGTACAGAGATAAAACAGGCAAGAGTAAAGGGACAAAAACATGTAAACATCAAAGGCATAGAAAAAGCTCAAGTTCGAATGGGTCCGGATTGCAAGTAGGTTACCAAAATGGAACTTTAAAATTTGTATAAAACATATTTTTGTTATTTTTAGTTGTTCCTGTATGAAATGTTATGCCAGAATTACAGATGAAGAAAAATCCCGAATTTTCGATCACTTCTATACTCTGGAAAGTTAAAACGAGCAAGACAGTTACTTGGCAGGTAAAATTAAATAATTTATGTAAACGTTTAAACTATTAACAAACTATATATATTTCAATTTAGGACTACTATCGTATCATATTCCAAAACAAAGGAGAAGTCGAAAAAACATTAAACGGAGAGAAGTTTTACTGACTGAACCAGAAGATGAAGGATCAAGCCAGGATAATGTGCTACAAACATGCAACCGCTTGACGTTTCTTTTATGGCACCTTTATCGGCATTCTACAGTCAAGAGTTTGAAACGTTTCTAAGGAACAATCCAAGTAGAGTCGCAACAATTTACCAAGTAGGCATTTTATTTGGAAAAGCCTTCTTAACGGCAGCAATACCCAATAATGCAATTCATGGTTTTGAGAAAACTGGCTTATTTCCCGTTAATCGCCACTGATCAGCCAGAAATGAATCAACTTCAATGGAAGAGGACTTACCAGAAAGAGAACCACCATTTCCAATCAGGCACCAAACACCACCTCCATCAACTTCATATTCGACCCACACACTGCCACAATCAAAATCAACTCGTCCTCTCGAGTCAGATGACCGCTTCTCCAGTGATGATGATAAACCTCTAGCCAATATTCTTCAAGATTGTGTTTCACCAGGAATTATTCGATCATACCTAAAAGCAGCATTAAGAAGGCCTGCGAAAACTGTAAACAGAGATAAAGCTACCATCTTTCAGTCTTCAGTCTTCAGTCAAAACAATGATATATTCGCCTCTGATAGTGATGAGGAGCCGTTTATTGATAGCGGGAGCGAATATCTACCAACAGAAAATGACATGGGCCATCAGGAAAGTGGCGAAAGTGAGGTAAATGAAATAAGCTTCGAAGACAGAGATGTGCCAGATGTTGACATTAACGACGATAATCTTGACGCCCACGTAACAGACTATACAGACCTAACTATTACATGGACAAAACACGACTTTGTGCCAAAAGTACATGCATTTGATGACAGTAATAGTGGAGTGACGAACGAACATCTGACTGAAGATTCACTGGAGATTGAATTTTTCTTAGATCTTAGATCACTGAAGATATTGTTCGGTATATGGTAGTAGAAAGTTACCGATATGCAATACAACAAAATGAGAAGAAGTGGAAACAATTATTAGACGGAGAATTTTTTACTTTCATTGCATTGACTATGCTAATGTCCAGAAATAAAAAATTGGAAATAAAAGAAAATTGGTCAGTAGATCCATTACTATACACCCCAGCTATATGGGAAGTATATGGGAAGAGACAGATACTTACAAATCCTCAGAAATCTTCATTTTGCAAATAATGAAGAGGCAGAAGCTAATAACCGTCTGCACAAGGTCCAGTATGTACTACAAGAAATCAAGCGAAGATTCAAATCATCAGTTCTATCCATTTCAAAATTTGGTGATTGATGAGAGCATGATACTGTTCAAGGTTAGACTCAGCTTCAAACAGTACATAAAGACCAAACGTCATCGTTTCGGCATAAAGCTGTATGTTCTATGTGATTGTGAGAGTGATATTGTGTTGGATTTCATTATGTATATTGGCAAAGACACCTACGTTGAACAAAAAAATATAACTGGCCTGGGAGCCTCGGGGAATATTGTGGCTATGCTTATGGAGCCGTATCTTAACAAAGGGCATTCGCTATACACTGACGACTTTTATAGTAGTCCAATACTGTCACACTATTTATTTGAAAGAATGACCAATTCGTGCGGGACCGTTAGGTCTAATAGGCTCCATATGCCCAAACTTGAAGGAAAACTCAAAAAAAGAGAAACTGCTTCGAGAAGCTCAGATATTTGTTTAGTGACTAAATGGAAAGATAGAAGGGATGTCACGATGATCACCACTATGCACGAAAACAAAATTGTAACTTTGGACAAGATCGACCGTGCAACAAACGAGAATGTCAAGAAATCATTGTGTGTAGTTGATTACAATGAGAAAATGGGTGCCGTGGATCGATCGGACATGATGATGAGTAGCATTGACAGCCTGCGTAAATCTATGAAATGGTATAAGAAATTGTTTGTGCACACCCTGGATATCTGTGTACTGAATGCCCATGGTATGTTCTCTACAAAACATCATATGAAATATCCACTTGCGAAGTTTCAAATGGACCTTATACGTCAACTTTTGGAAAGGTTTGTGTTTTTTTTGATACCTATTGTACATAATTTGATAATGGTATTATATCTATTTCAGATACGGACAAGTGAATAAACCCACACCTATGTCTGCTGCAACAACTTCAAAATTGACTGAAAGGCACTTTCCATTCCTTGTACCTGCGGCTGAGAAGTCCAAAAATGCTTCAAGAAGGTGCACTGTCTGTTTCCAGACAAAACTACGACAAAAGAAGAGAAGCACTTCCAGATACATGTGCAAAGAATGTAACGTAGGCTTATGCGTGTTTCCATGTTTCCAAGAATTTCACACTAAAGTGATATTTTGAGTATTTTCAATCAATTAGTACTTAGTTTTGATACAATATTAGTTTGAGTTGTTATTTTTGGGCATCGATATGCAATATCTGTTAATCTTCGTTGACTTCAATAAAGTTCTATTTCATTTTCGTCAAAAAATCATTTTATTTTGTGCTAAATACTAGGTGGCCGATATATATGACACCCGTCCATCCGGCATGCAAAAAACTGCCGTCCACACAGCAAAACAAGTGAAAATGCGGCCGTCCTGAAAGGGTTAAGAATCCACTCCACGAATTGCATACTTAACTACATGTAAAATGGGAAATTTGACTCGCGCAAGAAAAAATCTTTTGTTGTATGTTTAATACTTTCATATGTTAGGTTTATCCATTATGACAGCTGGCCGTGATTTTGTACTTAAACTTTTTTTTTAAAACCAGGTCCAAACCTTAAGTATCCCATTTTAGGTAAGCCCCTTATAAAGCAGATCAGTGAACCGATGTATGCGTATATCCATAGTAAAGAACAAATGGACATCATAAAATATGAACTAAAAAGAAGTAATGGCAAAAAAATACTGTACATATTGATGCTACAGGAGAAGTAGTAAGACAGCCTAAAATTTCTATAAATGAAAAAAGAATTTTATTATATTCAATTGTTATCCAAGGGGATGAATCAAATAAAACAGTGTGCACAGTTTTTGATTTTATTTCCAGCATGCACGATATTAATTCCATATCAAGCTGGTTAAGTCATTCTGGTTATCACACAGTTGAAAATGGCCAATTTTTGATCGAGTTGTTACATATTTTAGTATGGCAGAAATAAATGCTGTTAGTTTAATGAACAACCCTTTATTCATTATATAAACCGATGCTATGACTATATTTTTGAACAGAAAAAAATAGAAAATGTAACACATTTGGTTCTATGTTGTGCTCACATGATGAAAATATTATCTTGCATTAATAGCTATTATGCATGACAGTCACGTAAAAACTATTTTAAAAGAAAGCTTTACTTCTATTTTCAATATAAGCGATATTCTTATAATAGAAGAATGGTTTTATAATATTGTAATACTAACTTCCTCAAGATATAAAGGACTTGCAGTGGATTATGCAGAATCGGAACTTATTAAATTAACGAAAAACGAAATGATATATGACGAATACTTATCAAATATTAAAAATGATAACTGTCTTTGTTCAGAACCCTTAAGCGGGGTTTACACGGGTGACTAAAGCCGCACGATTTCTGCCGCGCGGCGAAAATCGACTGTCTAAATGGCAATTCGGCTAGATCGCAAGCCCCAAAGTTGGGTAGCATCCGACTTTGGCCGCGCGGCGACCGGCCGCATGCGGCTGGTGACTAAAATCGACCGTGTAATCGATCAGTTGCAGGCGATCGCCCGCCGCATGAAGTTGTGCTTCGCGCATGTTTTGTCACTATCGAGATACTACGTTTTGGATACAACATGAATAAAATGAATAAAAACAATACTATACAGTTTTTGGAATGTTATGAAAGGCATCCATGCTTATGGAACCCAAAAGAACAAGATTACAGGAACAATAATGTACGTTTAGCGTCTCTCAAATCGATTATTCAATAAATGCGTTTGACCTTAACAGTTGAAGAGCTTAAATCAAAAATAAAAAATATACGAACCACATATAATAGAGAGGCCAGTAAGGTAGCAAAGTCAAAGAAGAGTGGTGCGGGCACGGATGAGCTATACACACCTCAATTAAGGTGGTCTCCTGTAGCTGACCGCTTTTTAAAGCCAGTGATAGAAGGAAGAAACAGAACAGATAACATAGTAAGTATTATTATTTTTTATTAAATAAGTATTCTTGTTTGTGTTTTATAATATTACGTAAACAGGGCTATTTCTATCTTAATTAAACGTACAACATTTTACATAATCATTCTATCTTGCCATGGAACTTTTCCAGGTCCTACAAAATAGTCAGCAAATATATCGCGCAGATTTTTCGCATTTCGTGAATAGTTGTTAGAAGAAAACGGTGTCGTTAATTCGACTACTCCTTCCGCAGGGATGCTTCTCCAACTTCCCTGTCTGATTGTACCTGAACAGAAGTCCTCTTCGTCAATTAATTCGGGAGTATTCATGTATATGCGATTAGTCCGAAGCCAGTTATGTAGCGCATATGTCGCTTTAATAATAGAATCAGTTTTATCCAATGAAACAGATATAGGTTTTCTGTATACTCTGAATCGGGAAGCCATTATACCAAAGGCATTCTCTACGAATCGGCGTGCTCTCGATACTCTATAATTAAAGGCTTTTTTGTTTGTGTTCATGTCTTGAATAGGGTTTCATTAGGTTGGTTGTCATAGGGAAAGCGTCATCACCAACGAAAACTCCTTTATTAGGTAGTTCTAAATTATTACTTTCAAGGGCATTGTAGAACGTTGTCTTTTTCCAAATATGCGAATCATTCCTGCGTCCATTAGTTCCGACATCTATATATATAAAACGGTAGTGTGCATCCACTATAGCAAACAACAGCACACTATAAGTGCCTTTGTAATTATAATAGTCTGAAGCTCCGTGTGGTGGATTTTGTATTAAGACGTGTTTTCCGTCAATATCCCCACAGCAAAAAGGAAATTGCCAGCGATCTAAAAAATCTTTTTGTATTTTGATCCATTGATCTCTTGTGGATGGCACCTAAAACAAATAAATTTATATTAGTTTTTGGTTTCAGGCAAAAGAAAGCGAAGATCAAAACACCGACGCGTCCTCATATTTTGATGAATTGGGACAGGAATCCACTGAGCATATACAAAAGAAAAAAAAATGTCTCCAAAGAAAACAGCGGAGCGTGCCCGAATAATGAACCCACCTACTCGTACAGTGGACCGATCTGTTTTAGAAGCAGTTAATAGATTAGAAACTTTGGCTCAAAATATTCGTCAAGATGAATTTGACACATTTGGACTACGCGTGGCAAGTCAATTACGTTGTTTGTCATTAGCAAATGCTATTGTTTGTCAAACTTTAATCAATAATTATTTGTCAGAAGAAAGACTGAAAATCTTAAATGCACAATATCTTCCAATTTGTAGACCAACGAGCTCATTCTCAGATTATACACGCTATACTTCGACTCCCAAAGCCGAAGCTACCACTTCTCGAAACCAAGCATCCACTCTTCGAAACCAGCGCAATACATCGACTTCCGAAGCTTCCACTTCCGAAAACCACTTACAAAATGAAGAAGACTATTTTGCCAGCTGTTTACTAACAGAAGAAAATACTGGACAATACGATATTTTATCTCAAGCTATTAGATCTAGCTTAGATGATACTTTGTAAAATTGATAAATATTATATATATAATATCGTTTAGACATTAATTGCGAGTTTCACTTACCATAATGTAATCCTGCAAAACACTATATATAGCATCCAAAACATCCTTCAAAAATAGGGAAATCGTGCATTCTGGAACTCTAAATGACTCTGCAAGACTTGGGTAGTTATCACCGGTAGCCAAGAACTTCAGGGTTATTTCTAATTTAATTTTCGGAGAAAGCGCATATTCGTATCACATTTTTGTATAAACGGAGTAACCTTATGTAGTAAAGTATCAAACTGATCAGTAGTCATTCTTAATCGTTTTTTATAATAATCAGGATCTTCTAAACTCCATTCCATCAGTAAAGTATCCGAGGCACCCAAGACCTTACGTCGAGAAATCCATCCACGTACCCAACATTTATGTTTTCTTCTTTCCTTTTGTTTATTCATCTCTCTTTGTTCTTCAAGCAATTTTTGAATAATTGAATAAATAACTATTTCAATTCCGGCACGAACACCTATTCTTCTCAACATTTTCGAAGGGAATGACCGTGCCGCAGGCAATTTTAGTCACCTGTGTAAATAGGCAAGCGATGCAGCAGGATGAGGTGATTTGGAAGCGACTAGCCGCACGGCTAAAAATCGACCCGTGTAAACCCCGCTTTAGACCAGATTCTAGTCGAACGACTAAGTTGATCGACTAAAAGTCGTCTACGATCGCCCATGTAAACCCGATTTCAACCGAGCCTGGGTGACTACCAGTCGTTCAACTAGAAGTTGACATTGTGGCTACTTTTGGTGGAACAACTCGGTCGTTTCAACTAGCAGTCGACCGTCTAAACACTCCCGAATTAGTTAACAGTCGATTAAAACAGATATTTCTGTTGTTCGTAAAAAAGCAGGCAAAACGTCTAAATTAAATTGGACGAAGTAAAATCATTAAATTTATAGATCTCTATCAACAGAATGAATGTCTGTGGAATAATTCTAGTGACTCATATAAAAACTGTAGTTTGAAGAAAACGGCGACAGAGGCAATAATAGAAGAAATGAATTTCGAGGGATTAACAGTTGCTGTTGTGAAAAAAAAAATTATCATTATTTTATATACACCTTGATAATAAAAGTGTAGCGGTTCGCTATAATTACATTTAGTACCTGCCCCAATAAATATATTTTGCTTTCTGGGAATATACGAGCCATATAAATAATACTTTGAATTATCCGAGATTATCCCAAATAAATGTATTTAGCAAATGAGATTAGAATAAGTAGGCTGTAAACATAAATTAGTTGTTGTTTATTAGGGTACATAAGCACAGAGTAGGTAATGACCCGGATAAGTGTTAATTAGGATAGGGTAATTAAAGTAGAAACCTGGGGACAAGGATAAAACCAAAAACATTACGAGGCACCAAGGAGAAGTCTTGAAGCCTAGTTCCTGCTCAGTTGTGTCTCGTGTTACCAGCGAAATTAGTAGAATAAAGTTTTCCATGCTACTTAGAGCTTTTCTCCTCACTTGAAGACCAAACCACTATAAAGGAAAATCCATAGCAACAAGAATATGCAATGAAGGAACGGAAGATAAAAATCTTTACTACGCATAATTTTTCCAGGTAATTTTAAAACGTTACATTACATACTTATCTTTATGGTCATACATAATCATTTGTGAAAGGTCATGTAATGCACCTATCGAAAGCTACTTTGGCATTACAAATGAAGTGAGTATAAGAGAAATTAGAAAATATGTTTTAAGTGTTCATAAAACTCTTCAATTTAACATAATTAAAAAATCTTGTGCTACCAAAAAACGAAAGCGCGATGTTTGTGAAGAAGGATGGACTAAGAAGAAAAAAGTATGTCACTCTTATTAGAAGGGATTATACTCTAGTACGACGATAAAGGAAAATAATCTTAACAATATTACCTACGTTCGTTATTCGTTTCTTTCGAACGGTTTATAAAGATAATTATAAATATTATGAAAAAGTAAGGACTGTCCTTTATGAAATATGACTTCTTGAGTCGGAACATCTCAAAGTCGTGTTTGATGACTCCTTTGTGGGTTTGAACCACTTCAATCTAACATCGAATCGGACTGGTTAGATGGTTCATTAACAGTATTTTGCATAAAAATGTTTAATAATGACTCAAATAATAGTACCTATACAAATAGTAGATTTTATTAGTAGAGAAATATTTATGAATAAACGATTGTTAATAATACCAACCGTCCTCGCCCCGTTCCCCTCCTATCAATACAGTACGCCGCCAGGCTACGTCGAACAATTGAGCTCAAGAGTGAGTAACTCGCTAGGAGTCTACGATTCTACATTCACGTCTACACTGCAACAACGAGAACCTCCGTCGTTAGGGAACGTATAATCTCTATACTAACACCACCCCCCAACTGTACCGGTGTCGAACTCCAGCCGCTAGCAGGCAGGGACGAGGGCAACCACAGCCGATGTCTTGCAGCTCACCGCCTACTACTGACCCTCAACGGATATATGTACTGTAAGTGACCCTTCTCTTCCTATTCACAACAATTGTACCTTCTACTTCCTGTAGCCCCGCCAGCAACGAACAACAGGAGCCCACACAATCATTCTGGAGTTAATATTGTATTATTTACACAAACTTAGAGAATGCACGAGGTAGAAAAATGGTTTATTCGAAAAACAGTTTTAAAAAAAAAGAATCTCATATTTTTACTTTAAGGAAGGAATTAAGGAAATTATAATAGGTTTTTAGGATTAGAAAAAGCGATTTAGCAAAATCGGTTGAACTACCGTATGAAAATATTACCGACCTAGAACCACACACCAGTGACAAACACCTGAACACGAGCAACTACCCGAGAATATTCGAAGACGAGATCAGAATACCCAAACACGAGCAACTATCAAGCTTTTAATAGTGAGTAGGTTCTGTACTGTCACATTTTTTGTCATAAAAGTAATAGAAATTATATAATGTAAACGTCCAGACCTCCTAGTAGCATAATCATTCGTCTCGTTGTGCTCAGAGTGTACATCGTACTGCTACTGCTAATGTGTCTTCCATTACAAAATTTCGTAAGTATACATTTTGTTTTAGCAACATAATAAATACTCTTATTCTCTATTCTTCTATGGGTAAAAATAAAAGACGTCGTTCTTCCTCCAGAGAATCGGAGGAAGAAATGGAAAACAAACAAATGTTGAAGAAAATACGTAAACTGGAAAAAAGCTGCATAAGGCACTACGACAAAATCGAGCTCTAGCCCAAGCATCGGCCGTTCCCCGCGCGAGTCGGAGATATACGAAATGATGCCTCTCCAAGTGGGACTCTTGTACATCCTCAAGCAGATGCTAATGGCAACGTCGATAATTGTATTGCACAACGAGGAAAATTTGTCCGATGAAGTGTTAAATATTTTAGGTTCAAATCCAGGTAAGGATTCGTCAAACGATTATACATAGCACGAGGCACTTACAAAATTGATTTGTTCTTGAGACACGATATTTTGACACTTATTGCCGAGCAAACGAACTTGTATGCGACCCAAAACTTACTTTCCAATGATACTCCTGCCCATTCGAGATCACATGCTTAGTATCCAGTAACATTGGGTGAAATTGAGAAATTTCTGGCTCTTGTGGGTTGGATGGGCTTAGTAAAGGTATCGGCAATAAAAGATTATTGGCAGACGCATAAACTTTACAGCATTCCCTTAGCTCGAACAATAATGCCCAGAAACCGATTCGAGCTAATACGGAAATATATACGATAATTCTGCTACTGATCCCAGTGACAGAGTTTATAAAGTAAGAGCATTGATGGACAAATTCATTCAGAACTATCAGAGGACTCCCGGCGAAAATATCTGCGTGGATGAGTCTTTGATACCGTGACGCGGAAGATTGATATTTCGGCAGTACATAAAGCAGCTAAATATGGCATCAAGGTCTTCAAACTTTGTACAGGCAAAGGATACACCTGGACTATGATGGTCTATTGCGGCAAATCAAGGGACCCTCAGGGAACTCAGGTTTCTGAAAAAAAACATCATGTCACTAGCAGAGCATCTGTTAGATGAAGGAAGAACCATATATACAGATAATTATTATACTAGTGTACCACTCGTCCATCGCTTGAGGCGCAGAAACACTCATTTAGTGGGTACACTAAAAGCAAATCGAAAATATCTTCCAAAGAATGTTATAAACGCCAAATTGAAGAGGGGTGAAATGTCCGTTATGCAAACAAAGGACGGAATTGTCACCAAATGGCGCGATAAGCGGGATGTCAGAATGCTTTCGACTAAAACGACATCCAATAGAAGCAGAAGAAATGCTCCCATAGTCAAGCAAACTAGCATTTGAAATTATTTGGGGGACCAGCTTTGTAAATGCACATTTCTTGTATAATGAATATACAACAAAAAAGAAGATGACCATTACAGAGTTTAGGGAGGCAGTAATCACTGCAATGCTTGAACGAAATCCTGCTGAAGACCAAGGTGAAGCTGGACCATCAAGAAGACGAAATGCGAATCTAGAACCTAAACACTACTTGATATCAAAATGAAAGAAGGAAAGAAAATACGTGGACGGTGTGCAGAATGCTATAAGAAATATGGAAGAGAAGGAAGGGAAATCAGTGATAAAATAGTGAAAGCTTCGCAGATTATAACCAAATGCTCTGTTTGCGATATTTTTATTTGCCATAAATGTTACCCACTAGTTAATGCAATAATTTCTTTCTAAAGTCTAGTTCCATATGCCCTTACTTTTCTTAATAAATCTTTATATGATAATTAGATGTTGTTTTAATCTGACTGTGTCTTACAAAACTCTTATCGAACCTATACCCCAATTTGAGAGGAAATTCTAGTAGGCCAGAGCTTCTAATTCCCTATGTAAAGTGTACGTAAAGTGTGTGCGTTAGCGATACACATGACCGAATCCGAAATTTACTGTGTGTATCTTTTTAGATACACAATGTTTTAGCTACGTGTATCGAAAAATATACACTAGCGCTAAACGTGTTCTAAGTAAGTTTGTTCTTTCCAAAAGCTTATTTTTCAAAAAACTTCAAAATGGTGAAACAAAAACCAGAACATGGCTGGTTTATTCACCATCAAAAGGATGCGTTTTCTGCGTTCCATTTATGCTATTTGGACAGTCTGATACGACGAGCGCATATCATAGTGGATACAATGACTGGAAAAATGCTAATCGACGAGTTTTAGAACATGAAAATAGTTTCAATCATAAAGATAACTTAGAGAAACTAAAATTTAGAGGTAGTTTAAAAGGCCGTGTTGACAGCCAGCTTACAGAGGCTCTCGAACTAGAGATCCATTATTGGAGGGTACTTACGCGAGTCGTGGCGGCAGTTAAATATTTAACTGTTCAGGGTCTGGCATTACGTGGTACTCATGAACACCTAAAAAATCTTGACAGTGGGAATTTTCTTGGACTATTGCAATTCCTAGTTGAATTCAACCCTTTCATGGCGGAACATTTAAGGCAATATGGTGATAAAGGTTCCGGAACCACATCTTATATTTCAAAGACAATATATGAAGAACTTATTGCTCTTATGGCAGACATGTTGCCAGTGATGGCGTCCCAGTTGAAAGGTTTATTTGTTTTGTGCCAAATGTGGGACATAAAGCTGAGGAAATCGTCAAAGCAGTTCTACAACTGTTTGGAAAACTTGATTTGGACATTTCTAATTGCAGAGCACAGTCATACGAATACGAATTTAATAGGTTCTTGTGCAGCAGAATCATGTACAGAGGCTATTTCATTTTTTGGATTGCTGCAGTCACTTTTCAATTTTTTCAGTGCCCACAGTTGTGCTATTCTGCAGAAAAACTGTACCCTTAAGTTACAAAGCCTATCTAAGACTCGATGGTCTACTCATCACGACGCATGCCGAGTTGTAAGTGAAAACACAGAAGATATTTTGGAAAGTTTGAATGAAATTTCTACTAACCATGATGAGAAACCTTCAACAAGGAATGAAGCCAATGCTTTGAGAGAAAAGTTGAACTCCATAGAGACAACATTCATATCAATTTTATGGAGTACCATATTGGAAAGGTTTAACAAGATGAACATAAAACTGCAGTTTGAAACTACAGAGCTAGGGAAGATTATTACTTACTATGAATCTCTTTGTGGTTTTCTTTAAGAAGTAAGAGAAACCTTCGATAGCCTAGACGAAGCAGCAAGAGACAAATGTGGCAGGAAGGAGTATGTAGCAGACAACCGACGCAAAAAGAAAATATCTACCAAGTTTGATGATTATAGTGGACAAAGCAGTGATGTTGAATTCACAGGTTCTGATAACTTTCGTGTGAACACTTTCAATGTCATATTAGATAGCTTACATTCCGAACTTAAGCGACATGGAAATAAATACACTCAACTATACAAGTTTGGATTTTTTGAAGTTGTTAAAGGACTAGAAGCCTCAGAAATCAGCAAACATACAGCGGAACTATTGAGATTGTACCCCGAAGATCTACAGCCAGTTTTTGTTGACGAGTGTTTACATTTGAAAACCTTTTTGGTGCAAAATACTCCCAAAGTAAAAAGCAGCATGACTTTAACGGACATTACCAAGGTCTCATTTTGATGCAGTTGAAATCTACCCAAACATTGACATTGCCTTAAGAATGATCCTTAGTGCACCAGCAACAAACTGTACAGGAGAAAGACTTAACCCTTTCGCTCCGGCTACAATATAATTTTTTCTGCTTTAAAAATACTAATGGGTTATATATGTTCCAAGGAAATTTTAAAAAACACTGCAAGCATACCAATGCATTATAAATCCCTATTCAAACTGTCACAACCGTGCTGCTAGTACTAGGTATATATTCGCGTACACAACAGTCCACCTTATTAACACCAGTCTTAGTTAACCTCAAAATTTATTATGGTGTACGTCGCGTTGCGTATAGTGCATGTGTTATTGCCAGTAATTATCGTATTATTGTGCCACAATTTAACAATCTTGTTACAGTGTTGTTATAATGGCAAGGTAAGTTGAAATTAACACATTTTTGTAAATTCACGTCGTTTATTTGCACAATATTTTCTGTTTGGGGGTTCCGGGACATATGTGTCCCACCAGTATTTTATAGTGGGTTATATGTGTCCCGGTAGTATAGAAACTACAACTTTTATTTTAATTTTAGGAGGTATTTGACCCGCCAAGAATTAGAGGTGTTGGCCGAAAATCTATCCGATATTGAGTCTATTCAGGATCCATTCGAAGATAGTAGATCTGAATATATCGAGTCTGAGCATAAGTCAGATAGCGACTCAGATTTTGAAATAATACCTAAGAAAAAACGTATTATTAAGAAGAAATATAAAAATAAATTGCTGCCAAAAACTCATCTGCTAATCACGATTGCAATTTGGAGACATCTAGCTCGTCAGAGAATGAAAGCGAACAGTCAGATGTTATTGACGCTACTTCCGCAACATCAACCAAAAAAAACCTAACTTAGTTGGATGGAATAAAGTTGATGAGAACTTTGTCCCCCGTTTCAGCATTCCAGAAGAAAGAGTCTGCTCTATTCTAGCTGATTTGAATAGAGGGTCTTCAGAACTACACATATTTATGAAATTATTTCCTAACAGTTTGTTCCACTACATCGCGCAGTGTACCAACGAGCGTTTGAAAATTTTAGAAGAAACCACTAAAAAAAAGCAAATACTAACAGATGCTCATGAAATAAAAATTGTGATAGGCTGCCTTCTAATTATGGCCTACAATAAGGTCCCTGCAATGCATCATTATTGGTCTTCTAATAAGTCGTTGGGAAATGATGCTATAAAATCAGCCATTTCAAGGGACAGGTTTCAGTTGTTAGTTAGTAAACTTTACTTCAGTTCACCCAAAAAACCTGACAAGTGCAGCAAGTTGTACTACATTGAAGATGTCGTCAACTGTCTGAAAAAAACTTTTGCTGAAATAAGAACAGAATCTTCACACCAATCCATTGACGAATCAATGACCAAATTCAAAGGCAGATCGACTCTCAAGCAATACCTACCTTTGAAGCCAATAAAACGAGGTATTAAAATTTGGCAACGGTGTGATGCTAAGTCTGGTTACGTTTACGACTTTAACATTTACTCTGGGAAGGAAGCTGAAGTCCTTGATGGTACTTTAGGTGAAAGAGTTGTAAGAAAACTTACAGATACAGTCGGAGAGCCAAATGTGTCTTTTTGTTTTGATCGCTTTTTCACTTCTGTAGATTTATTAGATCAGTTGCCATTTCCAGCAGTCGGAACGTGCATTGCGTCAAGAAAGAACATGCCTAAGTTTGAAAAGAGAAAAAGGAGAAAGGGAGAAATTGAAAGCATGCATAATGACAACGGGACGATAGGATTTCTTTGGAAGGACACGAAAGAAGTATTGGTACTTAGCAGTTGCCATAGAGATGTAAAAATTGAGGTAACCCGAAGATCCATAGATGGATCCAAAATAAATGTGGAGTGCCCGGAAGCAATAGGATTTTATAACGCCAATATGGGCGGTGTAGACTTGTCAGATCAGTTCACCGGGTTATACGATATTGACAGGAAGTCACTGAAATGGTGGAAAAAAGTGTTTTATACGCTTCTTTTGACTTCCGCTGTGAATGCTTGGATTATTTGTAGAGTTGCGTAATAATCCAAAACTGCCTTTTCTTAATTTCTTGGTAAATTTAGCTGAAACCATGATTGCAACAGGTCGTGCAAGTAGTGATGATTGGCCGGTTAACAAACGCCGCCACAATTTCTCTCAGAACCGGCCTCGTTTCTGCTACGCCGCTTTCAGAACCGGCCACCGGTTGAAAAACTCCTCCCCCCACATTACAGAAACGTCTCCCTTATCATAACTATTCCGTACGAGTTTTATGCAGAGGAGGCCGTTTGTAAAACGCCACTTTGGTGGTCGTGCGTTACGTCATATGTCCTCGCTATACAGGGCGGCGCGCGATAGCGCGCCGTGATAATTAAAGTGTACATATCGTAATTGATAGGTAACATTAATCGTTGAAGGGTTATGACAGAATGATACTTATTTAATATAACGTGTTTCTTATATGGAAGGATTGAAATCACGCTATACAGGGCGGCGCGCGATAGCGCGCCGTGATAATTAAAGTGTACATATCGTAATTGATTGGTAACATTGTCCTCGCTATACAGGGCGGCGCGCGATAGCGCGCCGTGATAATTAAAGTGTACATATCGTAATNACTACACCCACCAATAAGCCCCGAATAGACAAATTTGGCAAAAGTGTCCCTGAAAATATATTAAGATTTGAAAGTTTCGAAAAACAAATGAAAGTACCTTTTGTAGTTTATGCTGATTTCGAGTCTATTTAAAAGCCTATTGATATATGCCAACCTAACTCTGAAAAGTCATTTACATGTAAAACTTTCTGCCACGAACCTATTTCGTTTGCTTATTTTATAAAATGTTCGTATAATAATTCATTATCAAAATTTGTTTTGTATAGAGGAGAGAATGCCGCAAAAGAGTTTATAATACGTTTAGAATCAGATTTAACGCGTATTTACAATAATCATTTAAAAATCATAATCCCGATGAACCCCCTATCTGAAAGAGAAACAGAAGAGTTTCTCAACGCAAGAAGTTGTACTCTGTGCGAAAAACCGTTTGAGGAAAATGAGTTAAAAATAAAAAATCATTGCCATCTAACGGGCGTTTTTTTAGGCGCAACACACTCAATCTGTAATTTAAATTATAAAATACCCAACTTTATTCCGATCATATTGCATAACAATCAAAATTATGATGCTCATTTATTTTTAAAAGATTTATGTTCAGATAACGACCGGGTCGATGTGATAGCGCAGAGTAAAGAAAAATATATTTCGTTTACAAAACATCTTTATATGTGTGATTATACTAGTAAAGATGGTAAAACAAAAAAATATTTGAAAATGCGATTTATCGACAGTTTTAAATTTTTATCCACTTCCCTTGGAAATTTGGCAAATAATTTAGATGATAATCAATTCGATGAAACGTCTAGGCATTTCCCGGATCGCGAACAGTTTAATTTAATTAGACAGAAAGGTGTGTTCCCTTATAGTTTTTTAACTGATATGAATAAATTAAATAATACAGAATTACCTACGAAATCAGAATTTTATGATCAGCTGAACGAGGAACATATATCAGATGAAGATTATAAGAGAGCGCAAAAAACATGGAATACTTTTAATTGTAATAGTTTAGGGGATTACTCGGATATTTATTTAAAATCGGATGTTCTTATTTTATGTGATGTATTTGAGAATTTCCGAACCATTTCTTTAGAAAAATACAAACTTGATCCTGCAAATTTTTTCACTCTACCAGGTTTTTCGTGGGAGTCAATGTTAAGACTAACTAAAATAGAGTTAGAATTATTAACGGATGTTGATATGGTTATATTTTTTAAAAAGGGAATTCGTGGTGGAATTAGTCAGTGTTCAGAGAGAATGCACATCGCGAATAACAAATTTTTACCAAATTTTGATCCGTCAAAACCTACCTCATTTATAACTTATCTCGAGGCAACTAATTTGTACGGGCACAGTATGTCACAATGCTTACCAACAAACGGGTTCTCGTGGTTGACTGAAGATGACATAACAAATTTTAATGTTATGGACGTTCCTGATGACGGTCCTTATGGCTACGCGTTGGAAATCGATATAGAATATCCCGAGGAACTGCATAATTTACACAACGAACTCCCCTTTCTTGCCGAAAATATAATTCCCCCACAAGCAAATTCAAAAATTTCCAAATTAATACCAAATTTAAATAGTAAATATAATTATATTTTACACTATGTAAATTTAAAACAGGCTGTGAGAAATGGTTTGAAAATTACGAAAACACATCGCATAATGAAATTTTGTCAAAGTCCGTGGTTGAAAGTTTATATTGATTTAAATACAGAGATGCGGAATAATGCTGTAAATAAATTCAAAAAAGACTTGTATAAATTAATGAACAATTCGATGTACGGTAAAACAATGGAGTGTGTAGAGTCCAGACTTGATATAAGATTAGCTACCCATTGGGAAAAACATGGAAAAATATTAGGAGCGAACGGATTAATCGCCCGCCCTAATTTCAAATCGTGTACAATTTTCAATGAAGATTTTGTGTGTATTCATATGGATAAAGTAAAAATTAATCAAAACAAACCTATATTTCTGGGTTTCAGCGTATTAGAATTATCCAAAACCGTATTATATAATTTCTTTTATAATATCATTAAGAAAAACTTTAACGAAAACGCCTCTTGTACACTGTACACCGACACTGATTCTTTAATTATAAAAATATATAGTGAAAATTTTTATGATTTCATGAAAGCAAATCTTAATATATTTGACACATCAAATTTCAAAGATGGAAACAAATTTGGTATACCTGTTTCAAAAAGTGTGTTGGGTCGATTTAAAGATGAAATGGCGTCTGACCCAATTATCGAATTTTATAGGATAGGTGCTAAAGCATATTGTGTAAAGTCCGTAAATAGTGAAATGAAGAAAGCTAAAGGGGTGAATAAGTCGGTTATTAAAAAGAATCTGACTATCGAAGATTATAAAAAAATTGTTGAAAAAGGAGGGCTCATATTTAGGAAAATGAATTCATTCCGAAGCGAACTTCATAACATTTTTACGGAGCTACAAAATAAAATAGCCTTGTCCCATAAAGACGATAAAAGGTTTATAATACCCAACACTTGTAAAAGTCTTGCATGGGGGCATAAAGAAGATATCCACCATCACATTCACGATTCTGAAAAGAAATTTGAGTATATCGCGAGTGTTTTGGAAAAATCGGTCGGACGCGATAGCGATAAAAGTTTGAAATATTTAATACTTGGTTTGGAGGAATTAAGCAAGCAAAATTAATTATTTAATTGGAAAATTCATACCTGTACAAGATATAATAGGAAGTTTTTATATAACACTTACTATTTAATATATGTATTGTACTCGTAGCATTATTCGTTTAAATATAAAGATTTAGGTGGATATTTTTCATCGTCTTTGAGCTAAGTTAAACCGTTTTGTAGAAAGTGTCTTTTACCTGAGCCCTCTAATTAACATCATAAAAATTCTTTCTATATAACGGTATAATAGTGTGTTAAACTATTTCACTTAAAAGCTTTGGTTTAATTGATTATTTAAAATAGGTAATTTTTATACAAATCTAAATAAAAAATAATGTTTTATTTTGTACATATTTGTAAATAAACAATGTAATTATCAATAACCTATTCGAGACGATGTTGAACAATATGTACAAACAATAAGTTCTCAAACTTTGCAAGGCCGGCAAGACGTTGAGAATATCGAGAGTGAACTAAATAGTTTAGAAACCCAAATAAGTGCTCTTCAGCAGAGAGCTGACTTGGTAAGATTAACACTTCCGGATGCTCGACGTCGCGCCGTAGTTTTGGGAGAAATTGGGAATATTGTGACAGCATATTTTGTGCACAATACTAACGGAGTTGTTTAAAGTGTTAAAGCTATTCAAAATAAACCACACAGGAAACGATATTATTTTCATGATTTTCTAATTTTTTTTCTTTGCAGATTATGTATTTCCTTAATTTTGTATATATTTTAACTTTGTAATATATGTGAAATGTTTAATATACCTACCTTTTTTCAACATCTTTTTACAACATACCTATATTTTTAATTGTATTTTTTAGTTTATAAGTATATTGTAGGTATAATGTATGTATGAATGAATGAAAAATATTTTCATTTATTTACTGTAAAATAAATCGATTTTTTTCTCAAATGACTTGATTTTTAATATTTTTTTTAAATATGATGTATTTTATTTTTTCAATAAAATAAAGAGTTGAATAATATTAAATAAATATATTATTTAAAATTGTGTTGTTTTATTTTTAAAGTGAAAAAAGAGGTGATCAGAATAATGTACAAGTGTAAGGTAAAAGACAAAACGTTTTCTAAATTAATAAAAATATATATCTACTTAACTAATAATGTGAAATACAAAAATTATATTAACATTGAAACAATTGTGAATAAATTGTAAGTATAAAAGACAAGTTTATAAATTATATCAAATTAAATTACCACAAAAAATTACTCTAGCGTAAAATTGATATTTTAAATAATTTCTAATCCAAAAGAGTGTACAAGTTCCTTGCTTCATTGTGAGAATATAAAACAAATAACCTTCAAACGACCGCTGGAAAAGAGTATGGGACAAATGGTTGAATCAACAGGTGTGATGTATTTCATACCTGTTCTGACTTGTAGAAGCAAGTTTTAACAAAAATCCTATAATCTCTAATTAATTTTTATCACCTTTTGAAGGTCGTTAAGTAATGGGTCTGACTCAGAGGGTTTATTTCATGGGTACTAATTAACTCCTCTCAGATTAAACCCTACTGATTAGATAGTTTAAAGCTTTTATATTTTTATTCCCACAATGTCATCATGAACACATAGACATACAAAAAAAAAAACGTATAATTAAATATAGCTACCGTTAAGAAATAAAACAAATCGATTATACAAAATATATTTATTAGCATATAAAATTTATAAAATACAGTTAACGATACTATTACTTACTTACTAACTACATTACTAACTTACTAACATTACTATATATTATTTCAAAATCATTATAAACAAATTTTAATTAAACTATATCTGTGCTTTTAATCCACGAATTTTGGCTCGACGGTAGACCTAAATACTTTACATAAATTTTATTTTTCTTTTTTTTCAAAACTTTCTCTATCAGGTAAATGTCTGGATATTTGGTTTTTTTGCAACTCTTGTTCATAAAAACATCCTTTTATCGGAACACCATAAACATCTTCTAACATATATGTGACGGGGTTTGTCACGTTTACTTTAACCACTTTGAATAGTTCTGTTGAAAAATTAGCGGTATAACCTTTATCAAACACACCCTTATTTTTCGAAATTCTTACACTATCGCCAATCTTAAATTTCGGCTTCAAAGCAACTTTTGGATAGTTATACACATTTAATACTGTTGTGTAGTTTACATCAACTGGTTTCATACCTATTGTGCGATGAACTTTGTTATTATATTTATTTATAATAAGAGGAAGGATATCGATCCATTTATAACCTCCTCTTAATGAAAATTCTTTGTAAATCCAGTTTTTCAGTGTTCGTAAAACTCTCTCCACTATTGCTGCATTTTTAGTACTGTATGTAGAATAGTGGTTTATACCATACTCGCGCATTAAACTTGAAAAATGTCGATTGTAAAATTCACTTCCCAAATCCGATTGAATGTTTTTAACTTTATATTTAATTCCTTGGAGGATGGATTTCATTGCACTGGTAACTTCTACAGCTGTCTTGTTTTTTAAGGGTTTAGCCCAGACGTATTTAGAAAAACAATCAATTACAACCAATATATATCGATATCCACTATTTTTATTGGCAAAATGTTGCATTTCGGCTAGGTCTATCTGCCACAGGTCAGCAAAATTTTTAATCAAAGTCCGTCTTCTCTGAAAATTTATACGCGCCGGTTTATGCAACTCCTCTACAATTTGACGTTTTTCATCACTAATAGACATTTTAAATATTATTTTCTACTTCAAATTGGGAACAATACCTAGCCCAACAAAGTCTTCTCGATTTTAAGTTGTAATGAGTGCGATGTTTAATTTTTAACTATATATGAAGTATTTAATATTCTATCCTTCTATCATTTTCTTTTTTTTATTTCTTCTATTTCCTTTTTAATATCGTTTATATTCTTCAGCATTTCACCCATGATCTCGATATTATTAATTTGCACATATGTAGCCATGTTCCCTGTGGCCGATGCTTGCAAAGAAATTATCTGTTCTCTACAAATGTTTATAAGTTCGTTAACATATTTTAACGTTACAGCGTCTAGCTCATCTGTGGGATCCCCAATATTTTTTAGTTGTTTACGTTGAATATCATATTGATTTGAACTAGTTAACTTAAATCCGATACCTCTCTCCCCGCGAGACACTGCCGCAGAGCGAAAACTTTTTCGACGTCCAAACTTATCGATAGAGTTCATGATGGTTCTCCAAGGTACAAACTATATTTAATATGTGTTAAAGAAATACACTTTATATGGGTGTATAAAAATGCTGTAAACAATTTATTATACTCTATAGAAATGGTATATTCTGGGTGTTTCCATATACTATGCCATCTTCTATTAATTCATTTATTATACTTATTATTTCATTATCCAAACCCGAATGTCCAGCCATTTTAGAGCTCCACAATAATCGTAATCGATCGATTAATTCTTTAGGTTTATTCCAATAGACATATGCCACTGTTTTATCGGAATAAATTTTTTTGGTTGGCATTAAACCGAGTCCTTTCTTGGATCGAGTGTCCATTTTCTGTTGCAATAACGGTTTTATAACTTCAACGTACTTTTTTAGCTTACTACCATTATACCCTAATTGAGTATCATAATTTTTGTAGGCTGCATTCGTAATATTTAACATTTCCCCATATATTTTTCTATTTTCATCATTAATTCCATAACCCCGGATACTTAGATCCGGAGGATGTTTTAAAAAAAGTAAATCATATAACTGAGAGTTGCCTTGAAAAGTCCTAATTCTTTTTTTATTTCTGAAAAAGGTGATGTTTTTACCGAGAAATTTAACCTCAGCATTACCCATACATAGTTTTCCACTATTCATATCAACACGTACTCCATATATGCCGTCATATGCAGACTCACCAGCTTCCACTCCCTCGATATAATTTCTAACGACATCACTATCGGATCTGATGGTTGAAGATGATAAAGATAATGGAGGTGTGTCTATTTGATATCATGTATATCATTTCATCCTCTTCAAAATTGGAATTATCTTCAGTTATCGATTTCTCACTCTCACTAATAGTTTTGGGTGTTTTAGTCGTAGTAGCACTGCAGGTGGTTGATTTATAGGGTGTGGCTAAAATTTGGCCTGTTGAGACGTGTTTGCGGTTTGTTTCGACTGCATTAGATAAGGTCTTTAAGGGTTTCGTGATGGGCTCGTATATTTTTTCCAACGCTACCTGATTTTCAACATGTCTGTTTTTTATGTAATTAAACTTTTTTCGAACAGCCTCGGTCGCTTCAATTAACTTGTGTTTTAAATCTATATCACTATCGATATTTTCCTGTTTGTCAACCACCATTTTTTGATGTGAACCCGGCATTGTTTGAATCACAATTAATACTAGTTTAATATACCTATTTCATATATATATGTAACTATCAAATCCTTTACGATATCTACCTTCTTCTATTTCTCTGTCTTTGTCAATAACTAAAAATTCGAATTTTTGACACCAACATTCAGCACACATTTGCAAAAATTCTTTGAATGTGACGTCTGGTGAAACATGATCTTGAAATACATGATGCAAATTCGTTTCATCTTGCTTAAACAATATTATTAAGTTTGCATTGTCTCGAATTAGTTGTTTTGGAATGCGGGAATATGTTTGAGCGAGATAAAAGCTGTCAACACATGCATGTCGGCCCATGCTGAAATACGCTCTAATCACATCTTGTTTTTCACATATCACATCGTCAAATATAAACACAGAGTTCGGTTTGGCATCTGCTGGACTTACAATATCCTCGTTATTGCTGTAGGTGTAAAAACCCAAGCCTTGAATAGGTTTTAAAACGTTGCGTAGATATTCATATTTCGGCTGGTTGAGGGATTTTGAATATAAATATACATTTTCAAAACGTAAACCATGGGGGTTTATAAGCAGCGATATCATAACGTTAGTCTTCCCGCTAGCGGGGGGTCCGATTAAAACACAGCGAATATTTGATGGTAAAAACGAACCATGACGATTATTATTATTATTAATATTTAATCCACTTCCCACACACTCATCTAAATTGTCTACTGCAAATGTTTCTTTCTGTTTCACAACCCGCATTGTTCGAGATTCGGATACTATATAAATAGAATTGGTTTGTGTACATTGTATTTAATTGATTGGTATCGTTCCGAAAGCTAGGCAGTTAACGGAAAATATTTTTATCATTTTAATGCCGTTCGTCAAACAGTCGAAAAGTATAGTGTCAAAGTCACCACGAACAGGACAAGGTCTTGCTAATTCTCTGATAGATAAACTACCGTTTGAATTACATTTACCGGGCTATCAGTATTGTGGACCCGGAACAAAACTTCAGAAGCGATTAGCGCGAGGGGATATTGGGATCGACCAATTAGACTCCTTTTGTATGGCTCATGATGAACGTTACCAGAATTATAAAAATTTACCAACACGACATAAAGCAGATTATGAACTAGAACAACGTGCATGGAACAGAGTGAAATCAAAGGACGCTAGTGTTAAAGAAAAGGCAGCTGCTTGGTTAGTTACTAATATTATGAAGGCAAAACGACGTTTAGGCATGGGATGTAAATCTGCATCGTCATCTAAAACAAACAATAGTAAAAAAAGAGGTGTCAAGAAGAATAATAAAAAAAAGAAAATCAGTTTCGGTAGTGGTGTTGTTAATAAAGTGCGAGAAGAAATACGAAAAGTTGGTGGGAAACGATATGTTTCTAATAATACGCGAAAAGCCGCGCAATTCGCTTTACAAGCAGCTCGAAGGGTTCTGAAAACATCGGGGGGTAAAAAAAATATCCGCACACCGCGTGTAATACCTATCCCAAAAGTCGGTGGAATTTTACCTCTAATTCCTATTTTTGCGGGACTATCCGTATTGGGAAGTTTGGCCGGAGGAGCCGCGGGTATTTATAAAACAATTAGTGAAGTGAAAAACGCTAAGCAACGATTATCTGAGGACATACGTCACAATAAAGCGCTGGAATCTGTGAATCTGGGAAAAAACGGGAAAGGATTATATCTGAAACTTTATCGAACCGGACTAGGACTTTATCTACATCAAAACAATTCAAAAAACTTTTAAAGCATATACCGCGAAAACCTCTAAGCAACATTGATCTTGATCGATATGCTAAAATAATGATGATTTCTAACTTTCGCGGTATATATATGCGTGATGAATTACCCAAAAGTGGACCTCTTTATAATGAATCGGGTATTTTAAATTTAGACAGTATAAATGGCCCAGGGACTCATTGGGTCACATACAAGAAAAAAGGGAATGTCGTTAATTATTATGATAGTTTTGGAGATTTACCCCCACCTAAAGAACTCGTTGAATACTTGAGCAATAAAAGGATCCGTCGAATCAAAATTTACTACAACTACGATCGTCAACAAAGGTATAATACAGTGCTGTGTGGGCATTTATGCTTAAAATTTTTAAGTGATAATAACTAAACGATAATGAATTTCTCATCATCACCATCATCGACTCCTAAAGAGGATCGTGAGAAAATTAAAAAAATGGCTAATTCTCTCACAGTATTTTCAAAGGTTAAAACTCTTACAAAAATGAGTACTGAAGAGTTGACAGATCTACCTAAAGAAGTGATGATCGCATGTGCTGCCGATGAAATTGCATTAGTGTGGGAGAAACTACCTGAACACCTGCAAAATGACATTGATATTCTAAAATATCAGTATTGTTTAGAACATTACAGTGAAGATAGTACGTCTCAGTCTAGTGACGTGAATGACGGCCCTGTACAGCGCAAATACTTGTGTTGTTTTTGCAACGTGCGCGACGTTACACTAGCATCTGAAAATAAAGTGAGTGCAAATGTCGAGATTTTACCACCAATTGCAAGAAGAAAGAGAATATTAGACCTCAACTGCTGCTGCTGCAAACAACAATAAAGTGTTGTGTCAAGAAGTTTTACGGGTTAGTCATGTCTCGAACATTCACGCTTTCAAAACAATCAAGTGTGCTTAGTGCCGATTTTTACCCGCCTACCGAATTGGATACAAATACTCGATATGGTTTAGGATTACACGGCTTCTACTCATACAATTCAATATTAAATGTTGATGAAAAAAATAATATAATAGGATTCCATTTGAAGAACAAATCACCGACCACATATATTCAATTACCACCTGGTGTGTACGAACTCGATGAAATCAATAATACTATTCAGGATATTCTACAGTCAATAATAATTAAACATGTCGAGAAGAACGAGGATTTCCATATTGACAAGTACTTTACTTTGAGGGCGAATAATAATACATTAAAATGTGATATGAAATCTACATTTGCCATCGACTTGGGTCATAAATATTCTATAGCAAGCATCATAGGATTTGAAAATAAAATATATCCATCAAATAATTTATATGAATCAACATTACCAGTGAATATTATGAAAGTTCGGATTATTCGAGTTGACTGTAATATTATTTCGAGCGCTTATATAAATGGACAAAAAGCACACACCCTATATGAATTCGATATAGACGTTGGACCTGGTTTCAAACTATCCAAGGAACCACAAAATATTATTTATATGCCTGCAAGCCCTCAAGGTCGTCAGTATATAGACAACATCACGTTAAGTGTTTTGGACGATAGCGGTAATCTTGTAGATTTTTGCGGAGAGAAACTTATTGTGAAGCTTGAACTAAAAGAACTACATTAAAATATTCATCTGCAATGGGATTTTGTTTTAATCATAGAAAGCACTCGTCCTCCTCGTGCTTAAAATGTGATAAATATATGAACAATTATAAAAATCAGTTTATTTACCGAAATAACGTTATTGTGACAACACCCAAGCTGTCAGCTAAAGACCGTATATTTCTAGAGTCTATTGGATTAAAAGTGAACCCTCGTTACTTGTAATCATGATGGGTACAAGTGTTAGTGCAAAGTTGGACATTTTTGAGGAGCCATTGTTTGATAATTCATTAGTTAGCTCACACGAGCACACATATAAACCATATGGTTCTCCATATTATAGAAATTCTGATGAAATAAGGATTCCTATTAATTTTCAAGATTTGATTCTCGATATCTCCGAAAGTTATATACAGGGTGGGCCACCAGTAACGCCTCGGTCGCTAGTGACCAAACGGCAAATGTTATAGAAACCTGTTTAGGTGGGTATGTGTAGGTTGATTATGGCTACATTTTAAAAATATTTTGAGATATACACGGTGTCCAGGAAAAGCGTACCATATCAAAGTTATGTTTTTTTAAATGGAACACCCTGTATTTTACTGCATTTTTGAAAGCACTGTAAAAAATAGGTGAACTTTATTAAAGGTTCTGCATACCTAGGACTTACAGTTTGTGAGATATTTCAATTTAAGTGAAAATGCAGGCATAGCGTAGAAACTTAATATTAGCAATAAAAAATTAATTTTAAGGAAGC